>NC_048577.1:56890168-57125168 GCF_013265735.2 Oncorhynchus mykiss
CCTCCCTCATCCTTCTCCTCTACACTAGACTAATCATTTCCTTTCCAGACCCAAGTCTCCTCTCCTCCTCTAGCCTCTCCACCCACTCTCCTCCCCCTCCTTCTCATCCTCCCCCATCCTCATTCTCCTCTCTAGTCACGGCCCAGGGACAGGCCAAGAGCTGAGGGAGAGATAAAGAGAGAGAGAAAGAAAGAGAGAGAGAGAAAGAAAGAGAGGGAGAGAGAGAATGAGAGAGAGAGAGAAAGAAAAAGAGAGTCCCTCAGTAAAGATAACGTGACTGACTGACTGACTGATTGACTGACTGACTGACTGGACTGGACTGGACTGGACTGGACTGGACTGTATTTAGACATACAGAATTAGGCCGATACCCGTTAATTATCAAAATCCAGAAAAGAGACGTTAAATTCTACAACCACCTAAAAGGAAGCGAATCCCAAACCTTCCATGACAAAGCCATTCCCTACAGAGAGACGAACCTGGAGAAGAGTCCCCTAAGCAAGCTGGTCCTGGGGGCTCTGTTCACAAACACAAAAAAATCCCACAGAGCACCAGGACAGCAACATATTAGTCCCAACCAAATCACGAGAAAACAAACATATAATTACTTGACACATTGGAAAGAATGAACTTCTGCGGGATCGGTGTCGGGATCGGTTGAGCTAACATAGGCTAATGCAAATAGAATGAGGTTGTAAGTAACAAGAACATTTCTCAGGACATAGTCACATCTTATATGGGTAGAAAGCTTAAATGCACTGTCCAATTTACAGTAGCTATTACAGTGAAAGAATACCATGCTATTATTTGAGGAGAGTGCACAATTTTGAACATGAAAAGTTATTAATAAACAAATTAGGCACAATTGGGCGGTCTTGACGCAAAATGTTGAACAGAAATGCAATGGTTCATTGGATCAGTCTAAAACTTTGCACATAGACTGCTGCCATCTAGTGGCCAAAATCTAAATTGCACCTGGGCTGGAATAATACATTATGGCCTTTCTCTTAAATTTCAAAGATGATGGTACAAAAAAAATATAAAAGAACGGTTGTTTTTTCCTTTGTATTATCTTTTACCAGATCTATTGTGTTATATTCTCCTACATTCCTTTCACATTTCAACCAACTTCAAAGTGTTTCCTTTCAAATGGTACTGAGAATATGCATATCCTTGCATCAGGGCCTGAGCTACAGGCAGTTAGATTTGGGTATGTCATTTTAGGCTAACATTTCTTTTAAAGGGGCAGATCCTTATTAACAAAAAAACTGAGCAAACTAGAATGCTTTTTGGCCCTGAGAGTACACAGTGGCATAATACCTGACAACTGTGACTGACCCAAACTTAAGGAAAGCTTTTACTATGTATAAATTCAGTGAGCATAGCCTTGCTATTGAGAAAGGCCCCCAAAGGTAGACCTGGCTCTCAAGAGAAGACAGGCTATGTCCAGACTGCCCACAAAATGAGGTGGAAACTGAGCTGTACTTCCTAACCTCCTGCCAATAATATGACCATATTAGAGACACATATTTCTCTCAGATTACACAGATCCACAAATAATTAGAAAACAATCCCAATTTTGATAAAGTCCCATACAGTGGGGCAAAAATGTATTTTGTCAGCCACCAATTGTGCAAGTTCTCCCACTTAAAAAGATGAGAGAGGCCTGTAATTTTCATCATAGGTACACTTCAACTATGACAGACAAAATTAGGATTTGTAGGATTTTTAATGAATTTATTTGCAAATTATGGTGGAAAATATATATTTGGTCACCTACAAACAAGCAAGATTTCTGGCTCTCACAGACCTGTAACTTCTTCTTTGAGAGGCTCCTCTGTCCTCCTACCTGTATTAATGACACCTGTCCACAACCTCAAACAGTCACACTGCAAACTCCACTATGGCCAAGACCAAAGAGCTGTCAAAGGACACCAGAAACAAAATTGTAGACCTGCACCAGGCTGGGAAGACTGAATCTGCAATAGGTAAGCAGCTTGGTTTGAAGAAATCAACTGTGGGAGCAATTATTAGGAAATGGAAGATATACAAGACCACTGATAATCTCCCTCGATCTGGGGCTCCACGCAAGATCTCACCCCGTGGGGTCAAAATGATCACAAGAACGGTGAGCAAAAATCCCAGAACCACACGGGGGGACCTAGTGAATGACCTGCAGAGAGCTGGGACCAAAGCCTACCATCAGTAACACACTACGCCGCCAGGGACTCAAATCCTGCAGTGCCAGACGTGTCCCCCTGCTTAAGCCAGTACATGTCCAGGCCCGTCTGAAGTTTGCTAGAGAGCATTTGGATGATCCAGAAGAAGATTGGGAGAATGTCATATGGTCAGATGAAACCAAAATATAACTTTTTGGTAAAAACTCAACTCGTCGTGTTTGGAGGACAAAGAATGCTGAGTTGCATCCAAAGAACACCAAACCTACTGTGAAGCATGGGGGTGGAAACATCATGCTTTGGGGCTGTTTTTCTGCAAAGGGACCAGGATGACTGATCCATGTAAAGGAAAGAATGAATGGGGCCATGTATCGTGAGATTTTGAGTGAAAACCTCCTTCCATCAGCAAGGGCATTGAAGATGAAACGTGGCTGGGTCTTTCAGCATGACAATGATCCCAAACACACCGCCCGGGCAATGAGGGAGTGGCTTCGTAAGAAGCATTTCAAGGTCCTGGAGTGGCCTAGCCAGTCTCCAGATCTCAACCCCATAGAAAATCTTTGGAGGGAGTTGAAAGTCTGTGTTGTCCAGCAACAGCCCCAAAACATCACTGCTCTAGAGGAGATCTGCATGGAGGAATGGGCCAAAATACCAGCAACAGTGTGTGAAAACCTTGTGAAGACTTACAGAAAACGTTTGACCTCTGTCATTGCCAACAAAGGGTATATAACAAAGTATTGAGATAAACTTTTGTTATTGACCAAATACTTATTTTCCACCATCATTTACAAATAAATTCATCAAAAAAAAAATTGCTAATTTTGTCTATCATAGTTGAAGTGTACCTATGATGAATTACAGGCCTCTCTCATCTTTTTAAGTGGGAGAACTTGCACAATTGGTGGCTGACTAAATACTTTTTTGCCCCACTGTATCTATTGGGTGAAATACCACGGTGTGCCATCACAGCAGCAAGACTTGTGACCTTTTGCCACAAGAAAAGGGCAACCAGCGAAGAACAAACACCATTGTAAATACAACACATATTTATGTTTATTTCTTTTCCCTTTTGTACTTTAACTATTTGCATATTGTTAGAACACTGTATGTAGTCTATGTAGCCATAATATGACATTTGACATTCTTCTGGAATGTTTGTGAGTGTAATGTTTACTGTTAATTTTTGTTGTTTATTTCACTTTTGTTTATTTTCTACTTCACTTGCTTTGGCAATATTAACATATGTTTCCCACGCCAATAAAGTCCTTAAATTAAAATTGAAAAATTTAGTTGAGACAGACAGACAGGCAGGCAGGCAGGCAGGCAGGCAGGCAGGCAGACAGGGAGAGCGAGCTAGAGAGAGAGACAGAGAGACAGAGAGACAGAGACAGAGAGACCGAGAGAGAGCGACTGAGAGACAGACAGACAGACAGACAGACAGACAGACAGGGAGAGCGAGCTAGAGAGAGAGACGGAGAGACAGAGACAGAGAGACCGAGAGAGAGCGACTGAGAGACAGACTGAGAGAAAGACTGAGAGACAGACTGAGAGACAGACAGGGAGGGAGGGAGGGAGGGAGGGAGGGAGGGAGGGAGGGAGGGAGGGAGGGCGAGCGAGAGAGAGCGAGAGAGAGACAGAGAGACTGAGAGACTGACAGACAGACAGACAGGCAGACAGGCAGACAGACAGAGGAAGAGAAGAGGCATCCGTCTCCTGCTGCTCTGCTGTAGCATCTTCCAGTTACAGATCCTGAGCGTAACCAATGACACCAGACACTGAGGCTTTCAGCAGCTTTGCATATCCTCCCCTGCTGCCTGTACTAACCATGTGTGTTGCCAGAGAGAGCATGGCTTTATGTGTCGAATTATGTTCCTGCAGAGCGAGTGTTTTGAATTTAAGGATTCGGGACAAGAGTAGTAAAGAGAGAGCGAGAGAGAGAAAGAGAGAGAGAGAGAGAGAGAGAGAGGGAGGAGAAAGAGAGCAAAAGATAGAGACAGAAAACAGTGAACCAGAGACAGAGGGGGGGTGAATTGAACACCAAAACCATCATCAATAGTATAGCGCCTAGCTGCTACGCGATCAGGCCAATTATTACCACGGTTTAGTCTGTGGTGCTGGAGACTGACAACGCTATTATCCAAACGCAGCTTCAAAACACACACAAAGGAAGCTGTCTGTGTGTCATTGTGTTACATTGTGCTACAGTGACAGATCTTACACCACTAAATTGTGAGCGCCTGAGTAGACCTCCTTGTCCTCACACACACAGCTAGTTATAGGGGATGGGGGAGACCGTGTGGGTAGTCTCCCAGGAAACTGTTTGTGCCTCCGTTTGATGAGCTCAGAGCTGCACACACACACATTCACAAACACACACACATGGATGAACGTTCACACAAACACACACATGCACACACACACACATGGATGAACGTTCACACACACACGCACACACGCACACGCACACACATGGATGAACATTCACACAAACACACACACACACACACACACACTACACAGACAGTTGCAGTGCAGAGATGAATAATACTGTTGTCTGTCTGCTGGGACATGCCACTGTCCCTGGGGCGGGAGGCTGAGCACAAGGTGCAGAGCTGGAACAGCCCGACACACTGCACTGTCTCCAGGTGACTCTGTTCCCTTTATAGAGCTCCTTCCCCCCTCCCTCCTCTGTGTGGAACACACACAACTCCCCTTAGAGAAGCTTGGAGAAGAGGAGGAGCAGGGACAGAGAGGAGAGGATGAGGACTAGGTTGAGCTGCTAGAGATGTGCTACTGCAATGGAAGCTGCTCCTGTGTTGTCTGTTCATGTCGTATGGCCCATTCCTTTGAGAGAGAGTGAGACAAGCTATGTGCCCACTGCCCACAACATTAGGTGGTAACTGAGCTGCACTTCCTAACCTCCTGCCAAATGTATGACCATATTAGAGACACATATTTCCCACAGACCCACAAATAATTTGATAAACAAATCAAACATTGACGAACTCCCACATCGGTTAGGTGAAATACCGCAGTGTGGCATCACAGCAGCAAGATGTGTGGCCCGTTGCCACGAGAAAAGGGAACCAGTGGAACACAAACAACGTTGTAAATACCACCAATATTTATCTGTTTATTTATCTTCCCCTACTATTTGTTCTACAACTATTTGCACATTGCTAAAACACTGTACATAACTGACAATATAACACTTGAAACGTCTTTATCTTTTTTTTTTAAATTCAAGCGCAATATTTAATATTAAATTAAAATTGTTTTTTGTGGATGTTCTGTGTTTCCTCACTTTTGTTTATTGTTTATTTCACTTGCTTTGGCAATGTAAACATGTTTCCATGCCAGTAAAGCCCCTTTGAATTTAATTGAGAGAGAGAGAGAGAGAGAGCGAGAGAGCGAGAGAGAGGGAGAGAGGGAGAGAGCGAGAGAGCGAGAGAGAGGGAGAGAGCGAGAGAGAGAGAGAGCGAGAGTGAGAGAGAGGGAGAGGGAGAGGGAGAGGGAGAGAAGGAGAGAGAGAGAGCGAGAGGGAGAGAGAGAGAGGGAGAGAGGGAGAGAGAGAGAGCGAGAGGGAGAGAGAGAGAGGGAGAGAGGGAGAGAGAGAAAGAGAGAGCGAGAGAGAGAGAGAGAGAGGGAGAGGGAGAGGGAGAGGGAGAGGGAGAGAGAGAGCGAGAGGGAGAGAGAGAGAGGAAGAGAGGGAGAGAGAGAGAGAGAGAGAGCAAGAGAGAGAGAGAGAGAGAGAGAGAGAGAGAGAGAGAGAGAGAGAGAGAGAGAGAGAGAGGGCTAATGGCTGTAATGTGATACTGAAACATGTGCTTGCATATTACAAGTAAATATTGAGTAACAATAGCCTCACAAAAACACAGTGAAAATTCCCATGAGATTTTTCATGCAGAATGACATTGACGGGATTTGGTCACAGAACATCTCAATCGACCGTTATCTCTTAACACCTCATCTATTCATCACACAAGTTATCTGGTTATGTGTTTTCTTGTGCCCCGTCTATTCTGGTTTCCCCTCCAGAGGTCGTGTCCTTGCGTGGCGGGCTTGGTTTGGACGGCAGCTCACATTAACAGACATGTCTGACTCACACTGCCTCCTGCATGACCTGACAATCGCAGCTCCGCCAACAACGGGCTAGCTCCGCCAACAACGGGCTAGCTCCACCAACAACGGGCTAGCTCCCTCCATCTTGAGATGGTTGAAATGGCCGCAGTATTCTAGCTTGTTCACTGTTCCCTGACCAGAGTCCAGACTCCATCTTATCTTGCACAGAAGATATGTCCGTTGCTTAGAATCTGTCAAGGGAAAATCAATCATTTGAATGTATTTCCAGTGCAGCTGTGTACAGGTGTGTACAGTAACATTACTTGTGAATTCAAATCGAGCATTTCTTTTAATTGAACATGATATTAAGTCAATTGATCTCAGAAAGGCAAGACTTTGTTGTTGTGTCTCTGATCTTTCCTGGTGAGATAAAGGATGTTGGGGTTAGAGACGTGAAGGTAGAGATGTAATGTCCTGGCTCTGTGATACTAACACCCCCTCCTTCTCTCTTCTGTTTTTCTATCCCCCCCCCCCCCTCTTTCCCCATCTCCCTCTCCACTCCTTCTCTCATCTCTCTCTCATCTCTCTCTCTCTCTCTCTGTCAGAACACCCCCACCCCCGACCCCCTCCCTCCCCCCGCCCCTCCTATAGCTGGAGCCATGCAGTCGTTCAGCAGAGAGAGGAGCGGTTTCCATGGCAACCAGCCCTGCTACCAGCAGGAGCACCATGAATTATCACGCCTGGAGAGCTACCGACAACACCCCCACCACGGACAGACCAGGCAGGTCTACGAGGCGCACGCGCTGGCCACCGCTACAGGGATGCCTCCAGCGGGACCAGGAGCCGGACCTGGACCAGGAAGTGGACCCATACCTGGACCTAAGGACTGTTACAGCCAGCAGGCATACCCTGGATACCCCCAGGGTAATGGAGGCGGTGTGGGTGGTGGTGTGGGTGGTGGAGGAGGTTCGACGCCTCATGATAAGAAGGCTTACAGTGGGGGGAGCCAAGGACCTCCTCCCACTCCCCAGCATATGCAGGCAGGCGGCTACAGCAATCACATGGGCCCGGGGGGATACCCGGCCCAGTATATGAGTGAAGGCCACCTCCATCAGTCTAAGTGGGACGACCCAGCTCAGCTAGCTCAGTACGAGCAGGAGATGGTAGGCAGGATGGAGCCAGGTCCCCCTGGGTCCTCCCAGTATCTGGACCAGAACATGCTGGCTCACTCCCAGAGCCAGTGTCACCAGCCCCACCAGGCCTCTGCTCCGGTCTACACCAGCCCACACCACCAGCCCCATCCCGCAAACCCAGGCCAGTCCCCGTTGATGTACCCCCAGAGCCACCTCCACTACCCCCAACATCCCCCGTCCCCCTCGCCATCCTCCTCCTCCTACATGGAGAAGTGCAGCCCAATGCCCCACTGTTACAAGGGATATAGTATGCCGCCCAGCTCCCAGTACACTAGGCAGATGGGCAGCCACAGTGGTCTGAAGCAGGGGGGATACCGCCCGCCACCCCAGAACAGTTACAGCTACCAACAGACTCCCTCCAGGGGTGGCTATGAGCCCCAGCCCCCACTGCAAGGCATTCCCACTCCCCAGGAGACCCACCCCAAATACCAACACTTTAGCCAGCCCCAGCAGAACTACTGTCTGTCCGAGCTGTCCGTCAGATCCCCTGAGCAGTACTACCAGACATGTAGTCCCGCCTCCAGCCACTCCCCTGCACGCTCTGTAGGCCGCTCGCCCTCCTACAGCTCCACCCCTTCCCCTTTGATGACCAATCCAGAGAGCTTCCAGTACAGCCAGCCACCAATGACCCCAGGGGCGGCTTCTTCGTCCTCCTCTTCCTCAGCGGGTCTGCAGGACCAAGGCTTGCTGATGCCGCCGCGCTCCCACCCGTCCTCGTCCCCCAACGTGGCCCACCCAACCCCGCAGCACAGCTACACACAGGGGGTTTCCATGAAGGAGCGCTTCTCTGAGAAGCTGCTTGCCAACCCCAGCCTGTGGAGCCTGAATGCCCTCACCTCTCAGGTGGAGAACATCTCCAACAATGTGCAGCAGCTGCTGCTCTCCGAGGCCATGGTCGCCAACAAGAAGGGGGCCAAGCGCAGCAGCATTGGGAGCAGTGGAGGCAGCTCCTCCAAGAAGGAAGAGGTTTACAAAGGAGTGCCAGGAGGCCCCGAGGGTCAGCACGGTGGGGGTCCCATGCAGGACCCCTACAGCACCAACCAGCACCAGCTCGTCCCCATGGAGATGCAGGAGGGGGGGTACTCCAGTAGTTCTGACGAGCAGCTGGAGAGAGGGTACTACTACTGCGGCCAGGGCAGGAGCCCAGCTCAGGCCCCCAACAACACACACTTGGGCCTGGACACAGCCTCATCCTGCTCCATGACCTCTCCGGATGACATGTCCACCCGGTCTGGTGACTCTGTGTCCGGCCTGCAGAGCGTGGCTTCCAGGGACAACATGACCCCTGACCCCAGGTCACAGGGGGGACACGAACCCCGACAAACCTCCATGAAGAGCGTGGGGGATGAGAGGTCCCCCGTGAGTGTGACGATTCCCAGCCCCATGAAGCAGGAGAGCCAGTCCCCTCCAGACATCCAACGTCTTGGCTTGCCACTGAAGGAAAACTTTGAGGAGTTGGCCTGGACAGAGAAAATAGCAGACTACGAGGATGATGGCGTGAAAAAGACCTCCGACAGCGAGAGTGACCGCAGAGGCAGCGATAATGTCACAGATACCTCTGAGAAGCGGGAGAAATGGCCAGAGGACGAGAAAGGCCCAGCGCTGTATAGCAAGATCAACAAAGCAGTGACCGAGGGAAAGAGTTACTGCTACGACGAGAACATGTACCACAAGATACAAAACAAATACGACCGAGGCAAAGGGGACTCGGCGGATAAGTCCCCAAGCCTCTCAGACTCCAGCCACAAGGGAGACCTGGGCCAGGAGATGAAATCAGAGGCCTTCAAATCCGAATCTCCCACTGACTCTGAGAGCTCAGTGAAGACATCCCCCTATATTTCCAGGGGTGACCTTGACCAAGATCAATATTTAACAGAGAAGGAAGACAGCTCGGAGAACACATCCCCTACCCCACGGGGCGAGGCTTTGGACCAGAGGCTCTCCGCCTCAGAGAAGAGAGAGAGCAGAGAAGAAGAGGAGGAGGATGAGGAGGGGGAGGAGGAGAGAAAGCAGAACTCCATATCTTCTCCTCTGTCTGCTGAGGAGAGAGAGGGAGAAGAGAGTGAGAGCCTGCCATCAACTGAGAGGGACCTCAACAATAGAAAGAGCCCACAGGAGGAGCCTTCTGGAGAACTGTGCAGCAGAACAGAAGGCCAGAGCCTGGCTGAGCCTCAGCCTTACAGTAACACAGAGTCTGCAGAGACAGAAAGCCAAGCAGCACAACCAGATGCAACAGCAGCAGCAGCAGAATCCCCAGAAAGTGGGTCAGCCATTTGTGACACTCCACCCCAGTCTCACTCAGCCATGATGGTTTTCTCAGCTCTCAGCGAGATAGCAACACCTCCAGCTCCGTCTCACACCAGGGACCATATTGATCACAGCGATTCCAACGTGCTGGAGCCTGACTCCCCTCAGCTGCCGGGGAAGTCCATACTGCACTCAGCGCCCTCCTGGGCCAACACCCCACCCTCGCCAAAGAAAGGTGATGAGGACATGGAGCCGGGCATCAGCTGCCCAAGCGCTGTGACCCCTTCAGCCAAGCCAGAACCCGTGGCCCTATCTGCACACCCGCAGGCTTTCGGCCGGAAGCACGGCCGAGGCAGGAGGAGACTGATGCACTCAAGTGTGGAATTCAGGAGACAGCTGAGTGTGGAGAGAGAGGGGGAGAGTGCCCCCTCGCCACCGCAGAAACCCTGCATGCCCTCCAGCAAGAGTGCTCTGTTCTCCGATCAGCTAGACATGGCCGCTCACCAGGACATAATCACAACGAGCGAGACACCCAAACTGCTTGTTGAGGGCTCCCGGTCCAGAATGTGCACTCGCTCATTCAACGCGCAGGACACTCCTCCTAAGGATCCCCAGCCCCCTGAAAGACGGAAACCAGGGCGGAAACCAGGTTCGAAACCAGGCCCAAAACCAGGCCCAAAGTCAGGGTTAAAACCAGGGCCTAAACCAGGACTAAAACCAGGGCCAAAACCAGGTTCAAAGCCAAGTCTAAAACCAGGACCAAAACCAGGTTTGAAACCCGATTCGAAGCCCAGCCAAAAACCAGGTTTAAAACCGGGGCCTAAACCAGGCCCAAAAACTGTTCTAAAACCAGGGCCTAAACCGGGTCCAAAACCAGGACCAAAACCTGGTTCAAAACCAAATGAAGGAGCACCCCGTGGTCGTCCCAGGGGTACGGGCTCTAAGTCGAAGTTGGCAGAACAGGAAGGTCCCATTCCACTCATAACAGGGGGTCCAGGAAGAGGCCAGAAGAGCTTGAGCATCAACAGTCAGCAAGGTGATGGGAAACAGGAAGTGAAAGCTCCAAGCAAGGACGGAAAGAACATGGTCCTGAGATCCAGGAAGCCCCCCCAGGATAAGCTTCCAAAGGAAAAAGAGAAGGCGCAATCTGAGGGAATCCTGACTCAAACCCTGACAGGTATAACAAAGTCCAATGCAGTGTTACAAAATGAGGAACGTATGAGCATAGAGCCAGCAATCCCTGTCTTCCCTAACCAGACAGACACAAGTATAACAGACACCAGTGTAACAGACTCTAGTAAACCAGACACCAGTGTAACAGACACCAGTAAACCAGACACCAGTGTAACAGACACCAGTAAACCAGACACCAGTGTAACAGACACCAGTGTAACAGACACCAGTGTAACAGACACCAGAGTAACAGACCCCAGTAAAACCAACACCAGTATAACAGACACCAGTAAACCAGACACCAGTGTAACAGACACCAGTAAACCAGACACCAGTGAAACCGACACCATTGCAACAGACGTCAGTGTAACAGACACCAGAGTAACAGACACTAGTGTATCAGACCCCAATGTAACAGACACCAGTGTAACAGACACCAGCGTAACAGACACCAGCATAAAAGACAACAGTGTAACAAACAACAGTGTAACAGACATTAGTATACCTGTCGCTCCACCTGAGAAACCTAAAGAACCGACTGTAGCTGTACCTCTTGAAACTGCACCTGTACCTCCACTCAAAAGAAAACCCAGTCCTCTGCCTCTAGAGCCTCCGGTGAAGAAAAAGCGAGGTCCAAAACCAAAACCAAAACAGCCCCAGCCTGAAACTCCCCATTCTGACCAGGCCAACCAGCCTCCATTAGTCAAACCCAAGGAGATGGGTGTCCGAGGGCCCAAGAGAAGGCTAAAGAGAGGCAGGCACATCAAGGCCTCTCTGATCACTGTGCTGACCAAAGATAACCCTCCTCCCACGATGGCTGACGGTGATGTGGTTAGTGAAATGCCCAGTGTCCCTTCTCAGTGTCCCACTAAAACCAAGTACCTCCCCCCGCGCAAAGGCAGGGGTCTGAAATACGAGGCCATGGTTCAGAAAATAAACTCGGGCACCGGTTCGAAGAAACACCCGCCAACACCACAGCCCGAGAGCACAGAGGCGACAGTAGATGAAGTGACGTCAAAGCCTGTGTCGCTGCCCGTCTCGGAGGAGAGCGAGGCCCCAGTGGCGGCGGTGAGCGCCCCTGATGTGTCACGGGAGGAGTTAGCAAGAGACGTGGGGAGCTCCACGGGGGCCCAGAACACAGAACAGGAGAGAAGGGTGCAGCAGAACACCGGGGAGGGGGTGCAGCCGGAGCCACTCCCATCAGGGGTGCCAGACGCTGCAGCGGCGAGCGGCGCCAACAAACCCACCAGGACCAAGAGGAGGAAATGGGCCATGGTAGAGAGCACGGACGCCACGGTGGTCGCCATGGAGACGGGGAGCCTGATCATCAACACGCCGCGGCTGGCCAAGCAGAGGGCCATCAAGAACAACCACGAGATGCACCTGAAACAGAGGAGGAGGAAGAGGAAAGGAGGACAGCCTTCAGAGGGGCCTGTGGCTGACGAGGAGGTAGAGACAACAACAGCAGAACAGCAGACAGAGACACCCACTGACATAGCGTTAACAACAACGCCCGCTCTACCAGCCGGCCCAGGTGAGATCACAGACAGCCTGCAGGTGATCGCCACAGAAATGATCCAGCCGCCTCCCTCCAAACGAGGGAGGAAGCCCTCTTCATCCCCCTCCAAAAAGAGAGGGAGAGCACCAGGTGAACAGCAGAGCAGCAAACCTCTGAGGGTTCACAAAAAACCTGGTCCTAAAAAGGGAATCAAAGACGCCATGGAGGTGATTGAAGCGGTGGTAAAGGCTGCAGGGAGGGAGGCCAGACTCAAGAAGAAGAAATGGAAAAAGGAAAGTCCTGCAGTGTCAGAGGAAAAGCAGCCAGAGCCCTCTCTCAAACAGGTACTGAGTAAGACTCCTGAAAGCAGAATCAAACACTCCTTCTGTCCATATGTGCGTATGGACAGCTCCGGAGACTTCACCTCTCTCTGTACCATCGTCAACAGGCGCGATGAAGAGCTGAAGATGGTGCTTCAGAATCTCCGGAAAAAGAGCCCGGACAAAATTAAAAACCCAGTCACAGTTGCCAAGGCGATACCCAGCTCCTCAGCTATGCTCCAGGGGCCCTTGGTTAACAAAACGTTAATTGACAGGTGTCTAACGTGTTGCCTGTGTGGAAAGCCAGCAAATTACCGTGAGCTGGGGGATTTGTGTGGGCCCTACTTCCCAGAGGATAGCATCCCCCGCAAAATCCTGTCAGCAAGACATATAGAAACCCCGAGGGAAAACCGAGAGAAAATAAGCTCCAACAGTAGCATCAGGGAACCAAGCAGCAGCACCCCAACAAGCGAAGGAGACCCCGGCTTCAAAAAGGAAGTTAGTAAAAAGGTGGATATGGAGACAGTCACAAAGCAGGGCAGTAGTAGTAGTGGTGGGAGTCACCATCATCAGCCCCACCCCCACCATTGGCGCCCCAGGAGGGCAGAGAGGGCACCGGCGGAGGGCGGAAGCACGCACCGGCCCACCCTACGGGATCGGTTCAGGAGGATGCAGAAGCTCCAGGGGGAGAGGAGGGCTGCGGAGGCCACAGCTGGTGGTCAGGAAGGGGGCAATGGAGGAGGAGGCCTCCTCCAGAGACTGCAGGGGGAGGCTGAGGCTAAGGAACACTGGGCCCATGAGAACTGTGCTATCTGGACCAATGGGATCATCATGGTGGCAGGGAGGCTGTACGGCCTGAAAGAGGCTGTTCACACCTCCACAGAAACGGTGAGACCTTCTTCTTTCTCTATGCTGATTTCTCTCTTTTTCTTTCTCTCTCTCTTTCCACCTCTCTCTCTCCGGTTGATACTGATCCTGCATCTTACCAATGGAGAATCAATATTTCAAGTGCTGTATTTCACATACAGTAAACTGTACATGATTGTGATCTATAATTCTAACCTCCCACAGTTAGAAATGAATGGGGTTTTTACATTACTATGAAATGGAATAATAAGAAAAAATAGATCACAAATAAGAAAAACATTTGCCTTGTTCAAGTCTATTTTGTAGGGAACATATTGGACACAGTGACATTGACGTATTGGACACAGTGACATATTGGACACAGTGACGTATTGGACACAGTGACATGTTGGACACAGTGACATATTGGACACAGTGACATGTTGGACACAGTGACATATTGGACACAGTGACGTATTGGACACAGTGACATGTTGGACACAGTGACATATTGTCCACAGTGACATATTGGACACAGTGACATATTGGTCACAGTGACATATTGGACACAGTGACATATTGGACACAGTGACGTATTGGACACAGTGACATATTGTCCACAGTGACATATTGGACACAGTGACATATTGGACACAGTGACATATTGGACACAGTGACATATTGGACACAGTGACGTATTGGACACAGTGACATATTGTCCACAGTGACATATTGTCCACAGTGACATATTGGACACAGTGACATATTGGACACAGTGACGTATTGGACACAGTGACATATTGGACACAGTGACATATTGGACACAGTGACATATTGGACACAGTGACGTATTGGACACAGTGACATATTGTCCACAGTGACATATTGGACACAGTGACATACTGTCCACAGTGACATATTGTCCACAGTGACATATTGTCCACAGTGACATATTGGACACAGTGACATATTGGACACAGTGACATATTGTCCACAGTGACATATTGTCCACAGTGACATGTTGGACACAGGTGACATATTGGACACAGTGACATATTGTCCACAGTGACATATTGGACACAGTGACATGTTGGACACAGTGACATATTGTCCACAGTGACATATTGGACACAGTGACATATTGGTCACAGTGACATATTGGACACAGTGACATATTGGACACAGTGACGTATTGGACACAGTGACATATTGTCCACAGTGACATATTGGACACAGTGACATATTGGACACAGTGACATATTGGACACAGTGACGTATTGGACACAGTGACATATTGTCCACAGTGACATATTGTCCACAGTGACGTATTGGACACAGTGACATGTTGGACACAGTGACATATTGTCCACAGTGACATATTGGACACAGTGACATATTGGTCACAGTGACATATTGGACACAGTGACATATTGGACACAGTGACGTATTGGACACAGTGACATATTGTCCACAGTGACATATTGGACACAGTGACATATTGGACACAGTGACATATTGGACACAGTGACGTATTGGACACAGTGACATATTGTCCACAGTGACATATTGTCCACAGTGACATATTGGACACAGTGACATATTGGACACAGTGACGTATTGGACACAGTGACATATTGGACACAGTGACATATTGGACACAGTGACATATTGGACACAGTGACGTATTGGACACAGTGACATATTGTCCATTAGTGACATATTGGACACAGTGACATACTGTCCACAGTGACATATTGTCCACAGTGACATATTGTCCACAGTGACATATTGGACACAGTGACATTCCTTCCACAGTGACATATTGTCCACAGTGACATATTGTCCACAGTGACATATTGGACACAGTGACATATTGGACACAGTGACATATTGGTCACAGTGACATATTGGACACAGTGACATATTGGACACAGTGACGTTTTGGACACAGTGACATATTGTCCACAGTGACATATTGGACACAGTGACGTATTGGACACAGTGACATATTGTCCACAGTGACATATTGGACACAGTGACATATTGGACACAGTGACGTATTGGACACAGTGACATATTGTCCACAGTGACATATTGGACACAGTGACATATTGGACACAGTGACATATTGGACACAGTGACATATTGGACACAGTGACGTATTGGACACAGTGACATATTGTCCACAGTGACATATTGTCCACAGTGACATATTGGACACAGTGACATATTGGACACAGTGACGTATTGGACACAGTGACATATTGGACACAGTGACATATTGGACACAGTGACATATTGGACACAGTGACGTATTGGACACAGTGACATATTGTCCACAGTGACATATTGGACACAGTGACATACTGTCCACAGTGACATATTGTCCACAGTGACATATTGTCCACAGTGACATATTGGACACAGTGACATATTGGACACAGTGACATATTGTCCACAGTGACATATTGTCCACAGTGACATGTTGGACACAGTGACATATTGGACACAGTGACATATTGTCCACAGTGACATATTGGACACAGTGACATGTTGGACACAGTGACATATTGTCCACAGTGACATATTGGACACAGTGACATATTGGTCACAGTGACATATTGGACACAGTGACATATTGGACACAGTGACGTATTGGACACAGTGACATATTGTCCACAGTGACATATTGGACACAGTGACATATTGGACACAGTGACATATTGGACACAGTGACGTATTGGACACAGTGACATATTGTCCACAGTGACATATTGTCCACAGTGACGTATTGGACACAGTGACATGTTGGACACAGTGACATATTGTCCACAGTGACATATTGGACACAGTGACATATTGGTCACAGTGACATATTGGACACAGTGACATATTGGACACAGTGACGTATTGGACACAGTGACATATTGTCCACAGTGACATATTGGACACAGTGACATATTGGACACAGTGACATATTGGACACAGTGACGTATTGGACACAGTGACATATTGTCCACAGTGACATATTGTCCACAGTGACATATTGGACACAGTGACATATTGGACACAGTGACGTATTGGACACAGTGACATATTGGACACAGTGACATATTGGACACAGTGACATATTGTACACAGTGACGTATTGGACACAGTGACATATTGTCCATTAGTGACATATTGGACACAGTGACATACTGTCCACAGTGACATATTGTCCACAGTGACATATTGTCCACAGTGACATATTGGACACAGTGACATTCCTTCCACAGTGACATATTGTCCACAGTGACATATTGTCCACAGTGACATATTGTCCACAGTGACATATTGGACACAGTGACATATTGGACACAGTGACATATTGGTCACAGTGACATATTGGACACAGTGACATATTGGACACAGTGACGTATTGGACACAGTGACATATTGTCCACAGTGACATATTGGACACAGTGACATATTGTCCACAGTGACATATTGGACACAGTGACATATTGGTCACAGTGACATATTGGACACAGTGACATATTGGACACAGTGACGTATTGGACACAGTGACATATTGTCCACAGTGACATATTGGACACAGTGACATACTGTCCACAGTGACATATTGTCCACAGTGACATATTGTCCACAGTGACATATTGGACACAGTGACATATTGGACACAGTGACATATTGTCCACAGTGACATATTGTCCACAGTGACATGTTGGACACAGTGACATATTGGACACAGTGACATATTGTCCACAGTGACATATTGGACACAGTGACATGTTGGACACAGTGACATATTGGACACAGTGACATATTGGTCACAGTGACATATTGGACACAGTGACATATTGGACACAGTGACGTATTGGACACAGTGACATATTGTCCACAGTGACATATTGGACACAGTGACATATTGGACACAGTGACATATTGGACACAGTGACGTATTGGACACAGTGACATATTGTCCACAGTGACATATTGTCCACAGTGACATATTGGACACAGTGACATATTGGACACAGTGACGTATTGGACACAGTGACATATTGGACACAGTGACATATTGGACACAGTGACATATTGGACACAGTGACGTATTGGACACAGTGACATATTGTCCACAGTGACATATTGGACACAGTGACATTCCTTCCACAGTGACATATTGTCCACAGTGACATATTGTCCACAGTGACATATTGGACACAGTGACATACTGTCCACAGTGACATATTGGACACAGTGACATATTGTCCACAGTGACATATTGTCCACAGTGACATATTGGACACAGTGACATATTGGACACAGTGACATATTGGTCACAGTGACATATTGGACAGAGTGACATATTGGACACAGTGACGTATTGGACACAGTGACATATTGTCCACAGTGACATATTGGACACAGTGACATATTGTCCACAGTGACATATTGGACACAGTGACATATTGGTCACAGTGACATATTGGACACAGTGACATGTTGGACACAGTGACGTATTGGACACAGTGACATATTGTCCACAGTGACATATTGGACACAGTGACATACTGTCCACAGTGACATATTGTCCACAGTGACATATTGTCCACAGTGACATATTGGACACAGTGACATATTGGACACAGTGACATATTGTCCACAGTGACATATTGTCCACAGTGACATGTTGGACACAGTGACATATTGGACACAGTGACATATTGTCCACAGTGACATATTGGACACAGTGACATATTGTCCACAGTGACATATTGTCCACAGTGACATATTGTCCACAGTGACATGTTGGACACAGTGACATGTTGGACACAGTGACATATTGGACACAGTGACATATTGTCCACAGTGACATATTGGACACAGTGACATACTGTCCACAGTGACATATTGTCCACAGTGACATATTGGACACAGTGACGTATTGGACACAGTGACGTATTGGACACAGTGACATATTGTCCACAGTGATATATTGGACACAGTGACATATTGAACACAGTGACATATTGGACACAGTGACATATTGGACACAGTGACATATTGGACACAGTGACGTATTGGACACAGTGACATATTGGTCACAGTGACATATTGTCCACAGTGACATATTGGACACAGTGACATATTGTCCACAGTGACATGTTGGACACAGTGACATATTGGACACAGTGACATATTGGACACAGTGATATATTGTCCACAGTGATATATTGGACACAGTGACATATTGTCCACAGTGATATATTGGACACAGTGACATATTGAACACAGTGACGTATTGGACACAGTGACGTATTGGACACAGTGACATATTGGACACAGTGACATATTGGACACAGTGACATATTGGACACAGTGACATACTGTCCACAGTGACATATTGTCCACAGTGACATATTGGACACAGTGACGTATTGGACACAGTGACGTATTGGACACAGTGACATATTGTCCACAGTGATATATTGGACACAGTGACATATTGAACACAGTGACATATTGGACACAGTGACATATTGGACACAGTGACATATTGGACACAGTGACGTATTGGACACAGTGACATATTGGTCACAGTGACATATTGTCCACAGTGACATATTGGACACAGTGACATATTGTCCACAGTGACATGTTGGACACAGTGACATATTGGACACAGTGACATATTGGACACAGTGATATATTGTCCACAGTGATATATTGGACACAGTGACATATTGTCCACAGTGATATATTGGACACAGTGACATATTGAACACAGTGACGTATTGGACACAGTGACGTATTGGACACAGTGACATATTGGACACAGTGACATATTGGACACAGTGACGTATTTTTGGCAACATCAAGTAGATGCTTTATTATTAACTGGAGACTGTCTGTCTGCCTGTCTGCCCGTCTGTCTGCCTGTCTGCCCGTCTGTATGGCTCTATGTCTCTCTGTCTGGCTGGCTGTCCCTCTGTCCGTCTTTCTCTCTGTCTGTCTGTCTGGTCTCCAGAGCTGTTCCAAGTGCCAGAGAGTGGGCGCGTCCATCAGCTGCTGCTGGAAAGGCTGCCCTCATAAATACCACTACATCTGCGCCAAGGAGATAGGTAAGAGCCCTCAGAGAGAGAGAGAGAGGAGAGAGAGAGGAGAGAGGAGGAGAGAGAGAGAGAGGAGAGGAGAGAGAGAGGAGGAGATAGGTAAGAGCCCTCAGAGAGAGAGAGAGAGAGGAGAGAGGAGGAGAGAGGAGGAGAGGAGGAGATAGGTAAGAGCCCTCAGAGAGAGAAAGAGAGGAGAGAGAGAGGAGAGAGGAGGAGATAGGTAAGAGCCCTCAGAGAGAGAGAGGAGAGAGAGAGGAGAGAGGAGGAGAGGAGGAGATAGGTAAGAGCCCTCAGAGAGAGAGAGAGAGAGAGAGAGGAGAGAGGAGGAGAGAGAGGGGAGAGGAGGAGAGAGGAGGAGATAGGTAAGAGCCCTCGGAGAGAGAGAGAGAGAGAGAGAGGAGAGAGAGGAGAGAGGAGGAGAGGAGGAGATAGGTAAGAGCCCTCGGAGAGAGAGAGAGAGAGAGAGAGAGAGAGAGAGAGAGAGAGAGAGAGAGGAGAGAGAGAGGAGAGAGGAGGAGAGGAGGAGATAGGTAAGAGCCCTCAGAGAGAGAGAGAGAGGAGAGAGAGAGGAGAGAGGAGGAGAGGAGGAGATAGGTAAGAGCCCTCAGAGACAGAGAGAGAGAGAGAGGAGAGAGAGGAAAGGGATGGAGAGAGGAGGAGAGAGGTAAGAGCCCTCGGAGAGAGAGAGAGAGGAAAGGGTTGGAGAGAGGAGTAGAGAGGTAAGAGCCCTCAGAGAGAGAGAGAGAGAGAGAGATGAGAGGGATGGAGAGAGGAGGAGAGAGGTAAGAGCCCTCAGAGAGAGAGAGAGAGAGGAGAGAGGAGGAGAGGGATGGATAAAGCAGGCAAGAAGGAGTGGGAGGAGTAGGAGGGAAGGGTGAAGGGGGAGGGGAGTAAGAGGGAAGGGTGAAGGGGGAGGGGAGTAAGAGGGAAGGGTGAAGGGGGAGGGGAGTAAGAGGGAAGGGTGAAGGGGGAGGGGAGTAAGAGGGAAGGGTGAAGGGGGAGGGGAGTAAGAGGGAAGGGTGAAGGGGGAGGGGAGTAGGAGGGAAGGGTGAAGGGGGAGGGGAGTAAGAGGGAAGGGTGAAGGGGGAGGGGAGTAAGAGGGAAGGGTGAAGGAGGAGGGGGAATGAAGGGGTGGAGGTAGCGTGTGTGTGTGTGTGTGTGTGTGTGTGTGTGTGTGTGTGTGTGTGTGTGTTCATTTGTGTATAAGCATATGCTGTATGTAGGTATGGCCTCCCCTCACATTACATCATGCCATCAGTAGGTACCGTGGGGATTAGAACTCCTCACAGAGGCAGCACTGAGAGGAACTGAAGGACCAGTTTAATCCTGCAGAGTACACCATGGCTGCAACCTACCTCATCCTATCATTCTCTCCTTCCTTCTCTCTCTCTCCCTCTCTGTCTCTCTCCTTACTTCTCTCTCTCTATGTCTCTCTCCTTCCTTCTCTCTCCCTCTCTGTCTCTCCCTCCTTCCTTCTCTCTCTCCCTCTCTGTCTCTCTCTCCTTCCATCTCTTCCTCTCCCTCCTTCCTTCTCTCTCTCCCTCTCTATATCTCTTTCTGCTTCCTTCCTTCTCTCTCTCTCTCCCTCTCTCTCTCTCTCTCTCCTTCCTTCTCTCCCTACCTCTATCTTTCTCTTTCCTTCTCTCCCTCTCTGTCTCCTTCCTTCTCTCTCTTTCTCTCTCTCTCAGGCTGCATGTTCCAAGACGACAACTTTTCACTGAAATGTCCGAAACACGAGGTAAGCAAATAAACAGAATCCGTCTGTACACATGCAAAAGGGAGATAAATAGTAGAACAATCTATGTAACTATAGCAACAATCCATTGGATAGGGTATGTCCTGGGCAGTGAGCACTGGACTGAACCGTCAGAGGGAGGTCAGAGGGAGGTCAGAGGGAAGTCAGAGGGAGGTTAGAGGGAGGTTAGAGGGAAGTTAGAGGGAGGTTAGAGGGAAGTTAGAGGGAGGTTAGAGGGAGGTCAGAGGGAGGTCAGAGGGAGGTTAGAGGGAGATTAGAGGGAGGTCAGAGGCAGGTTAGAGGGAAGTTAGAGGGAGGTCAGAGGGAGGTCAGAGGGAGGTTAGAGGGAAGTTAGAGGGAGTTCAGAGGGAGGTCAGAGGGAGGTCAGAGGGAGGTTAGAGGGAAGTTAGAGGGAAGTTAGAGGGAGGTCAGAGGGAGGTCAGAGGGAGGTTAGAGGGAGGTTAGAGGGAGGTCAGAGGGAGGTTAGAGGGAGGTTAGAGGGAAGTTAGAGGGAGGTTAGAGGGAGGTCAGAGGGAGGTTAGAGGGAGGTTAGAGGGACTAGTAGCATTGGTGGTAGTCAAACCATAGTGCAACATGGGGCTGATAGAAGGCCCAGAGGTCAAGGATCAAAGGGGGTCAGGGAGTGAGGGGTCATAGAGGGACTGAGGGAGGAACCAGTTAGCTCAGGGAGTTATGATTCTTCAGGCTGTCTGAGCGCCTCACTCTGTCCTCCGAGGTATTTCTGTACCAGCTCCTGACACACAGACTTAGATTGACAGACAGAGAGGGGGGAGAGATGGGGTGATTTTTATTCATTATAAATTAAAATTTTAGTATTTATTGGAGTTTTTATTTTTTATGAGTTAAGGAATTAAAGAAGAAGGGCAGAGAAATAAAGAGAGGGGGAGAAGTAGAGAAATGTTGGAGAAATGTCGGTTTAGCTGACCTGGGACAGAGGCATTCTGGCTTCAGGATCCTGAGGGGGAGAGAGAGTGATGAGAAGTATAGGAGACAGTCAGAGATGTGAAGTATAGGAGACAGTCAGAGATGTGAAGTATAGGAGACAGTCAGAGATGTGAAGTATAGGAGACAGTAAGATATGTGAAGTATAGGAGACAGTCAGAGATGTGAAGTATAGGAGACAGTAAAATATGTGAAGTATAGGAGACAGTCAGAGATGTGAAGTATAGGAGACAGTAAGAGCCACTTATGTGCAGTCAGTAGGGGGCAGCACTGTTCTCTACTGTACCTGTTAGTGGGAGGGCTCTTTGGCTTCTTCTGTACTTTCCTGCCTTGTCCTGGAGACTCACCCACCCTGAGAGAACAGAACCATACACATCAGAATAATTATGCTTTTATCTCCGTAAACATTCCTATAATCCAAGACTCCCGTCTCTCTATCCCCTCTGGTTAGGAATTTCTAATATTGTGATATTACAATACATTACATTTCAGTTTTTGACAGAGACAGACATACAGAGAATGACATATAGTGACAGAGACAGACATACAGAGAATGACATATAGTGACAGAGACAGACATACAGAGAATGACATATAGTGACAGAGACAGACATACAGAGAATGACATATAGTGACAGAGACAGACATACAGAGAATGACATATAGTGACAGAGACAGACATACAGAGAATGACATATAGTGACAGAGACAGACATACAGAGAATGACATACAGTGACAGAGACAGACATACAGAGAATGACATATAGTGACAGAGACAGACATACAGAGAATGACATATAGTGACAGTGACAGAGAGTAAGGAAAAAGAGAGTGAGAGAGACATTAACACACACACATAAACAGACAGACACACACTCATAAATGGACAAAGAGAGAGTCAGGCACAGACAGAGACAGAGGATGTGTGTAACCAAGGTCGTGTGTCTCTGCATCTCCCGTGGCAACAGCCTATCAGGCATCTCTGCCTGGCGCTGAGCACTATTGACTGGCCAGTCCACTAACACCACTGTTAACGCCACCTGAACACCGAACACTGATTGGTCTCACACAGCCTTCTGCAGGGCTGGAGGTCAGCCTGTCGATTCCCTCCCATCACTAAACACAGACTCTAATAGAGTGTTCAGCACCAAGCTGAAAGGCTAGCAGACATAGGAAAGGAATCCAGCTCCAACTGGGTTGACAGAGTTCAGCTGAGTCTCATCCATGTCGGCACCCACTGTTCTAATCTACAACAAACACATTCTATGCAAAGGAACAAGAATGTTACTGTTGTGGAATGTATGTTGCCCATTAACATCCATATAGGGCCCTGGTCAAAAGAAGTGCTCTACTTAATAGTGTGCCATTTGGGATGAAGCCCTACGCACATTAAGATGTCATCCGCTACATTTGTTCATTTTAAATGACTGCACAGGGAGTCCTACGAATGACCTTGACAAAATGGCAAATCATC
Organism: Oncorhynchus mykiss; assembly: GCF_013265735.2. NCBI lineage: Eukaryota > Metazoa > Chordata > Actinopteri > Salmoniformes > Salmonidae > Oncorhynchus > Oncorhynchus mykiss. The sequence continues at coordinate 56,913,977 of NC_048577.1, forward strand.
CTACACTTTATCCCACTAGCTACCTCTCACACTGCACCTCTCGGAAAACATTAGTCAGCCACGCTGTGCATTGTTATGACTGAAAGTGGGAGTGTGATCACATTAGCAGCCCACTCTTCCTGTTTTGTTTGGATTTCCAAGGTTGTAGTTTTCTTTATGGGAGGCGCCATCTGGTGGCGGTAACGCCACACTGCACTCTGGAGGAAGGTCAATGATGGAGGGAAGGGGGAGGGGAGAGAGAGGGGTACTGACATTCAGCAGGGAGCAGCGGTGCATTGAAGCAGCAGCCTCTCTCTCATCTCCTCTCTCCTCTCCCTCCTCTATTCTCCCCATCCCTCCCTCCTCTATTCTCCCCCTCCCTCCCTCCTCTATTCTCCCCCTCCCTCCCTCCTCTATTCTCCCCATCCCTCTCTCTCATCTCCTCTCTCCTCTCCTCTCCCCTCTCCCTCCTCTATTCTCCCCCTCCCTCCCTCCTCTATTCTCCCCCTCCCTCCCTCCCTCCTCTATTCTCCCCATCCCTCTCTCCTCTCCTCTGTGTAGACTGACAGACAAGGGTGAAAATCTGGCTGCTGATCAAAAAAGCATCACGCCCACCTCTGCCTTCCCCTCACTCCCTCCATCTCTCTCTTCTCCTCTTCTCTTTTCACCCCCTGCCTTCCCCTTACTCCCTCCATCTCTCTCTTCTCCTCTTCTCTCTTCACCCCCTGCCTTCCCCTCACTCCCTCCATCTCTCTCTTATCCTCTTCTCTCTTCACCCCCTGCCTTCCCCTCACTCCCTCATCTCTCTCTTCTCCTCTCCTCTTTTCACCCCCTGCCTTCCCCTTGCTCCCTCCATCTCTCCTCCCCTCTCCCTCCATCTCTCCTCCCTCTCCCTCCCTCTCTCTCTTTTCTCCTTTCCTGTCCCTGTATCCTATCCCCCTCCCTCCTCTCTTCCCCTCCCACGTATAGAAGAACAGAGACAGAGAGAGAATGAGAGAGAGAGAGAGAGAGAGAGAGAGAGAGAGAGAGGAGAAAGATAGAGGGATAGAGAGAGAGAAATAGAGAGAGAGAGAGAGAGACAGAGGGATAGAGAGAGAGAAAGAGCGAGACAGGGAGAGAGAGAGAAAGAGGGAGAGAGAGAGAAAGAGGGAGAGAGAGAGAGAGAGAGAGAGAGAGAGAGAGAGAGAGAGAGGAGAAAGACAGAGGGATAGAGAGAGAGAAATAGGGAGAGAGAGAAAGAGAGAGAGAGAGAGGGGGGGAGAGAGAGAGAGAGAGAGAGAGGAGGAAGACAGAGGGATAGAGAGAGAGAAAGAGCGAGAGAGAGAGAGAGAGAGAGAGAGAGAGAGAGAGAGAGAGAGAGAGAGAGAGAGGGAGGCTGGTGGGTCTGTGCGATGCTAATTTAGCAGACTGAGCAGCCTAATCAGAGAGCAGTAAAGATACACAGACACAATCCCAGGCACAACCCCCCACCCCCCCACCCCCCCACCCACCCCACCCAGGTCTCCATGGAACTCTGCCTCTGTTCTCTGCTCCTCTGCTCTCCTCCTCTCACTGTTCTACAACACAGACACAGACACCAGCAGGAGGGATGGAGGAAGGAAAGGAGGGAGGAAGGGAGCAATCTCACATGGGCAGGGAACTGCTGCACACACAGGCCCACACACACACACGCACACAGGCACACACACACACAGGCACACACAGACAGGCACACACACACACAGGCACATACACACACACAGGCAAACGCACACACACAGGCCCACACACACACCCGCACACAGGCACACACACACACAGGCACACACAAACAGTTACACACACACACAGGCACATACACAGAGGCACATACACACACACAGGCAAACGCACACACACAGGCACAGATACACACAGGCACCCACACACAGGCACACACACACACACACACACAGGCAAGCGCACACACACAACAGGCAGACATATACACAGGCACACACAAACAGCAGGCACATATTGTGCAAACTCACACAAAAACGTATGAACATTGTGAATGTTCACAAACACACACACACACACACACTCACAACACATATTACACACACAGTAGGAGACAAACAGGGGCTGTTTTTGTGTTCTCTGCGGATGTGTAGAAACAAAAGGAGAGCAGCGGGCCGTTACATCACAGAGAGACTCAGAGATACAAAGAGAATGAGAAAGGGAGACAGAGACTACATATAGAGAGAGAGAAAGAGAGAGAATATAGAGAGACAGAAGAGAAAGAGAATACTGAGAGACACAGGGAGAGAGATTCAGCAAGAGAAAGAGAGAGAGAGGGAGAGAGATTCAGAAAGAGAGAGAGAGCAAGAGAGAGAGAGCGAGAGAGAGACAGAGAGAGAGAGCGAGAGAGAGAGACAGAGAGAGAGACAGAGAGAGAGAGAGAGAGAGAACGAGAGAGAGAGAGACTACCGAGGATAAGGGGAAGCACCCCACCATTATAGTTAGTAGGCGTTCCCACCTTGTCATTCACAGAAGCCAGTTCACTGGCCAGCTGCATCCTCCATCCTCCACTACCGCACACTGCAGCTAGCTTTCATGTCTACAGTTGTGCAGAACCACACACACACACACCAGCGCGCAAGCACACACATTGCAGCTTTCATGTTAGCTCAGAGCAGAGACTCAGGCACACAGACACTGCAGCTTTCATGTTTGCAGTGACCATGGCAATTAAAGGTCCCATCCTGCGCTGGCCATGGAGAATAACACACACACATTGCAGTGCTGTGAGTGCTGGTGCGTTCTATTTCAGCAGGCATGAGTACATATGTCCAGAGAGAGAGAGAGAGACCTACTGAACCTGCAGACAGTATGACACAACACACACAGATCACCCATACACTCTCAAAAGCACAATATTCATTTTTTTTCATATATAACATTATCTTTGTGCACGTGTTTTGAAGTGAAGAGCAATCGCCCTCATACATAATTTGTCTTTGTCTTCCAGGCTTTGTAAAATAGAGCACTACCCAGCCCCAGTGAGCATCACCTATGCAGTATGACAGACAGACAGACAGATAGGACATCCCCCCCACCCAAACCTGATGATGAGGAGTCATGATGAGACGTCATGACGGACAGACGCATCAGCCAATGGGGACGGCTGGGGATCCTCTGAGGCACCACCGATGGCAGCAATACAGACACAAGACAGCAGGTCCCTCAGAGCAACCCCCGTAACCCCTGGCAACGGCACTGCTTTATCTCAGCCACCCCTGATAACCAGACAGAGAGACAGAGAGAGGGACTGCATTGTCTGTCTAACAGACAGTCTCCTTCACGGACAGACGGACTGCGGTGTTTTGAGAGAGTCTTTCACAGCCCTGTCTGTCTGTGTCTGGAGTCTAGACACCTGGCAGCCATGGTTACTTAGAGACCACCCCTCCAGAGAGAGAGGGGGGGAGAGATGGGGAGAGAGAGAGAGAGAGGGGGGGAGAGATGGGGAGAGACAGGGAGCGGTTTTAAATTCACGCTGCACTGATCTGCCTCTGGAACGGTTTGCTATCATTTTTGGACACCTGGTGGATTGCGATTGGCCAGAATAGGCCCCCTCCGGCTCTGCTGTCCGAGTTCCAGGTCGCGGTGTGTGTGTGACATCAACTGTGTGTGTGTGACATGGACTGTGTGTGTGTGTGCTTGTACAAGGAAGGGAACGAGCGTGTTCCAATTCAAGATGTCATGCGTCAAAAGAAGCCGCCCCTCCCCTGGATGTATCTCAATGTGCGCTTAAGTGTTATAAAAATGTACATTGCGTGTTTTAACAGATTCTAAATATGATTCTGATATCGACAGAAAGAAAAAATGACTGAATATAACGCTCTTCTTCCGGTATGTATTTTGATGTGCATATTACGGCTATACGACACCACTGAGTCAGCGTTGGTATCTGTCCCGCTTTGTGTTCAATTAAACATTTTTATAAAAATAAAGGTTTCAATATTCACACTAGCGTACTACTTTAGAATGCATGCCTTATACATTGCTTCATTCTAAGTGGGTAGTGTGCTAATTTGGATATTGGGGGGTGGTCAAAACTCTGGAGGTCACCGAGTCGAAGTTCAGACGTGTGCTCATACAACATGATGTACAGTAGACGCCACATCATCACCATAAAGGTTAAAGGTCAGGGCATAGGGCCCGGCCGGCATCATCTCACACGTCGTCATCTCATCTCACCACAGTTCTTCATCAATATCTCTGTCCATCATCTCCATCACCAAAGGCTGCTGTCTCCATAAAAATGAACAAGTATTCGACTCCAATAGATTCTTAGTCCTACACGACTTGAGTTCTCAGCACCATAGAGCTGAATCAACCGTACAGAGACTCAAATATGTCATAATATGGACACCGTACAGTAACACAGTCCTCCCCATTAAATGGGGAACCGTGACTGTTGTACAGTGTCCGTATTCGGACTGTTTCAGTTTTCTGACTCCACATCAAGTGTCTCTCTCATTCCTTTCTCTGTATGTGGCACTCACAGTAGCGTAGCCTGTTCCCCTTACTGCAGCATTCTCACACACACAGACAGCCTCTTTAGGGTGTAGTGTACAGTACTTCAGTACTGCTTTAGGATGTAGTGTACAGTACTTCAGTACTACTTTAGGGTGTAGTGTACAGTACTTTAGTACTTCATATCAGTGGACACATACAGTATTAGGGCGTACAGTACAGACAAGAGCAAAGCATCACACCACAAACCTCTTCTTCTTCTGATTCTTGATTATGATGCTCTCATTATTTAATGGTGTATATAAGTATTTGACGCTGTTTAACTGTAAGATGTGATGTACTAATATAATTGTGTATAGTATTTCCTAGAGATGTTTATTTTCTATAAAATGAATATGTTATTGCTTATAAAAATGTTATTAAAAGAATCCATTCAGAAAAGAGACTTTTGGGAATGTCACTCGTTCTAAGTTGAGCATGCAGTGTTTTTTATTGTTCATGTTTTCATTGTTTGAATCGATGACACTACAGCATCAATTTGTGTGAAATGTTTTTGTAACGCCAATGTCAAATATACCAGCACCTTTCAACGCTGCCCAGACCAAGGACTGTTCTTTTTTTCTCATCTTCTTCCAAATCTACACTGACACACAGACACACATTTGTGATCATTAATGACAGACTGTGAGGACAGAAATACAGATGTAAGAATAGGACATGTCATGACACACAAAGGTGCACACACACACACACACACACACACAGTACACACACACAGTACACACACACACACACACACAGTACACACACACACTACACACACACACACACACACACACACACACACACACACACACACAGTACACACACACACACACACACACACACACACAGAGTACACACACACACACACACACACACACACACACACACAGTACACACACACACACACACACAGTACACACACACACACACACACACACACACACAGTACACACACACACACACACACACACAGTACACACACCAAGGTTATCATAGTTTAGTTGTTTTATATTCAAGTGTATTTCTAGAATGTAGCTTTTTATGTTAAATTCAGTTTAGTTTCAGTTCATTTTCAGACCTGCTAGTTTTGATTTACTTTTAGTTGTATCAACATATTTCTATTCGTTGTTATATTATTCCGTTTCAGTTTCAGTGTTAAGGACAGAAAGCATGCGTTGGAGCAGCAGCAATACATAAGGTCATGGGTCAGGTCATAAGTTAGGTTCGGTTTCTAAAATAAAGTCAATCTCAATGTGACTTGGATTGAAAAAGAAAGAGCGCTGAGACTGGTGCTAAACGTATGTTGTAAACACTCTAAACCATGTTTACACCAATCCAAAGCTTTTTAACTTTAGTAGCACATGTAAGAAGAATGACATGTTTCCCTGTTAGCTAGCTATGTTTCCCTGTTAGCTAGCTATGTTTCCCTGTTAGCTAGCTATGTTTCTCTGTTAGCTAGTGATAGCTACACTGTAAAGGGCTTGCGTGGATTTGACAGTAACTAACAGGCGGCAAAGTGGCAAGTAAGTTATATGTATTTCATATTGTAGTACACCTACTGTAATCTAAACACAGTATCAAAGCAAGTACTGTGTAATGACACAGTATAATACCGTAGAATGATGAATGCATGAATAATTGACTGGATGAATGAACGAAGTTCATTGAGTGGAGATGGGATTTGTATTTCACAGTATTTTACTATAATTACATGGAATTGGTACAAGCAGGCTGGCTGAAAGGTCAGGTGTTTACACATTACAGCACATCAATAAATATTTGGTGGTTTATATTACTTGCCCTTCTAGAAACCTGAAAGAGATTCAGCAGTACGTTTGTATACTTTTTAGCCAGTAATTCTGAAAGATGCATTCACAAGACGAAAGTGGTCCCCGAATATTGCGTACTACCTCACATACAGTATGGGCAGATATGTGCACCACGTCATTGCTCTCTCTCTAACTCTCTCGCTGTGCTATGTGTGCGCATCTTGCTAACTGTCACTCAAATGGCAAAGGGCTGAAGCTCATTGGCTAGGACCAGTGCTTGACATGGGCAGGAGTACCGGCATCTCAAATGTTCTAGTTCTTGAATTCCTGCACCTCTTATTAACTCAACAGTATTGTTCCTGCACCTCTTATTAGCTCAACAGTATTGTGGAGCTCCTGCACCTCTTATTAGCTCAACAGTATTGTGGAGCTTCTGCACCTCTTGTTAGCTCAACAGTATTGTGGAGCTCCTGCACCTCTTATTAGCTCAACAGTATTGTGGAGCTCCTGCACCTCTTATTAGCTCAACAGTATTGAGGAGCTCCTGCACCTCTTGTTAGCTCAACAGTATTGTGGAGTACCTGCACCTCTTATTAGCTCAACAGTATTGTGGAGTACCTGCACCTCTTATTAGCTCAACAGTATTGTGGAGCTCCTGCACCTCTTAGTAGTTCAACAGTATTGTGGCGCTCCTGCACCTCTTATTAGCTCAACAGTATTGTGGAGCTCCTGCACATAAATGTAAACAAAACCGGCACCCGAAATGAGTACTGGCACCTATTTTAGTCCAAGTCAAGCACAGGCTATAACTGTAATTGCAAAGGGGCTGGCCCTCACGGGGGGAACATTTTTGGGAAATGGTGGAGCACAGTTCTAGAAAAAACAGTTGCTTTCAAACTCGGGATTTGGTGGCTAATTGAGGTAAGACTAATTCTGCATGTATGAACTACACATTGACACATCCAGCCCAAAGCGGGAGATTAAAAAAAAATACTTAGTAATCGCCAAAGTTCAGGAGCGTCTTTCCAAACTGACAGCCACTACAGGGCAAAACAGGTTAAAAAAAAGACATGGAAAAATGCTCAAGCATTAAAGGTTTAAGACTTGCTGCCACTCTAATCTGTCTGTTAATCTGTTAAATTGATGGGCATTACTACCACATACCAGTTAAATTGGTACAGCACTATTAATATAGCCTCCTATAAGACACTCCTAAACATAAGACAGAAACAACAATACCACTCGTGGTCAAAATGTTTTCAACCCACCAAAAATGCCATATACAGCAATTACCCCCCCCCCCCCACACACACGCACAAAATGTTCCCACAATGCACCATAATTGACAGCATGCTGCAGTAAAACTTTCACAGTATTTTACTGCTGATAATAGCCCAAATGACTGTATGAATGCTAGTTTTATGTTAGTGTGGTGCAGAGCCTGTGAGCAGGGTTGTGGGTGGAAATCCTGTTCATCGCTCTCTTATGGAGTGGTGCTTGTCCACCACTCTATGCCCCATGTCCTTTCCCACCCTCTGCTAAAAACTGCTCTGTGCCCCCGAGAGTGAAAAACACAGTGTAACGGCTGTTGGTGGAAGAAGGTGAGGGCCAAGGTGCAGCGTGGTACGTGTTCATCATTTATCAAATAGAACTGAACACTAAATACAAAAGAACAACCGAAACAGCTCCGTCAGGTGCAAAACACACTGAACAGAAAATAACTACCCACAACCCATAGTGGGAAAACAGGCTGCCTAAGTATGGTTCTCAATCAGAGACAACGATTGCCAGCTGCCTCTGATTGGGAACCATACCAGGCCAAACACATAGAAATACAAAACCTAGACTACAAAACACAGAATGCCCACCCCAACTCACACCCTGACCAAACCTAAACAGAGACATAAAAAAGGAACTAAGGTCAGGACGTGACACACTGCCATTCCAAATTCACTCCAATCAACCAACACCCATCTATTTCTGTGAATACCTGGACCTACCAATTGGTTTTGAAGTATTGAAACCAAACCATATGGATTTGAATGGAAAGTATTTGAAAAAACATTAAAAGGTGAATCAGGATACGTATCTTTTCAGATTCCACATTGATTCTTTAGTTGTGGACACTACACGTCCGCAATCCTTCTCTTGCTCTTGGTCCTCCTTATCTTTGTAAGTGACCTTGATTTTTCACCTGAGTGTTTCACCAGTTTCTTTATGAACATATTTAGTAAACTCCATGACAGTAGCTACAGCAAGGGGCTGTAGCAGCACACAAGTAGACTAGAAATGCTGCTGGGCCAGGCATGCACGGAGCTCGTAAAGTGAGCGCTTGTGGAGCAGTACTGGAGCAAAATTGTAGCCCCAACCTTTGGAAATCTCAAGCCAACCTCCAGTCAAATTGGGCGAGCTCCGCTCCAGCTCCGGTCTCGACCTGTATGTAGTATGGTGACAGCAATGCACAACATCTCCATCTCCTGGAGGAATTTACCCGCCAGATTCGACAAACAACAGAAGGCAAAAAACTTTTTTTTTTAATTTCATGGTGGTTTTAATTTTATTTAGTTCATTTTGGAGCCAAATATAGAACTATACTGATAATACTTTATAATAATATTTATTTTGCAGGTATTTGTCCTATTTCACACATATACACGTGTGTAATAATACCCATGTGTAAATTAACCCAGGTAGTTAACCCACTGTTCCTAGGCCTTCATTGGAATTAAGAATGTGTTCTTAATTAACTGACTTGCCTAGTTAAATAAAGGTTAAATAAAATGTTTTTTTTGCCTATCCCACTCTCCCTGAGAGACCCTCTGAGAGTGGGGTCACAGCCAGGGTCAGCCATTATCAACAGTGACCCTGGAGCAATTAGGGTTAAGTGCCTTTCTCAAGGGAACATCAGATTTTCTTGTAGGATCAGGGATTAGGACTAGCAACAGTTGGGTAGTTTCAGTTTCTCTCACCCCCCCACACCCTACACCCCCCATCAAAGCACCACAAGAGACCCTTAGGCATTTCGTTACAAAATTGTATTTTTATTTACATATCCAGGAATAAACCAATGAGCAAAGAAGGAGAAAGACAGGAAAGGAAATAATATGTTGATTAAGAAACTAAATAATAATAATACTACATGTTCAGATGTGGTTGTGATGATTTAACACAGTCACACCACAGACTGACCCAACACACTGGGAAGGAATCATCAGTCCAGTGTCCCTCAGTCAGTCATTTACAATGATACACTATTACAAACTAGCATGTCCTGGGATAAACACAACAAAAGCATGCTAAAGAACCAAATGGGGTTTTACAGTCTTCTGAAAACAAAAACTGTGGTTCTGGAACAGCGTTGTACACACAACTCTTTCACTCTGTCTTTTTAACATATGGGTCCCTGTTCAAAAGGAGCACACGTTTTAAAAACGTTTTGCAATGGAAAACAAAAATAACAGTTTCTTATTGGACAAGAACAACCCATTTTCTTCCATTTGGGGCCTAGTGAACAGGACCCAGGGGCCTGACTACAGGAGGGTGTGGCAGCCTCACTACAGGCCTTCTTTTGAAGAAGATGATAATAACAAGAGTCAATTAAATCATGAGATCTAGAAATACTAGATGAGACTCGGGCTCTTTTGTAAGCTACTGGTCTTGAACGGAGTGACTTGGGGGGGGGGGGGGTCACCACCATAGAAATAGAATTACTAGAATGGACATTCCCATTAAAGTCAATGTTCTGTTATGGGTGGCCCAGCGGCTCAACCCTAGACTGGAGCCTATCGCTTGAGGACTCAACACCTCCAATTCTTTCTGATATCATCATAATGGCAGCACACACCTTGCACAATAGTGCAAAGGCTCACATGAGTCTGATGACAATATTGAATGGTCTTTGACACTCCTTGGCCCCAAAAGCACATGGACACTGTCCCCTTTTTTGATACACTTACCAACTATGGCAACAAACATAGGTTGAGTAACACATACCAAATGGCACCCTATTCCCTTTTGTGCTGCACTACTTTTGACTAGGGTCTATAGGAAGTAGTGCACTATATAGAGAATAGGGCGCCATTTGGGACTCATCCATACTCCCCATTGGACCCCAAGCCTCTGCCTATGCTACACAATGAGGGTGGAAAGTAATAATGATCACCCGGCCAATGGAAAATACTGATGAGCAGAACAAATCTCAGACAGATTATAAATACATTGTAAAATATATACACAGCAACAACGATAAAGAAAATAATATGAAAAGGAAAAGCTACAACATTACACAACTCCTCAAATACAGCCCCTCTGGGCCAGTGCAGATTAAAAGATGTGACAGAGATGCAACATTTCAGACCATCGCAGATAGAAACACAATGTATAGATCTGTCATGGTCCTCTTTTCAACATGATAGAGAAAACCGTCTGCTCTATACGATATATTTCCATTTTTTTCTGAAATGTTGTGCTCCTCAAAGAGACCAGTCTGTCCCAACGCAGTTTCCTCCTCCCACCGCAGCCAATCAGACAGACAGCCACTCTCTAAACACACCAATCACAACAAGAATGCTTCGCTTTGTAAGGTGCATCGTCCAATCAAAACATGGGGCTAGTAGTGTACAACTGCAGGTAAAAACCTTTCCCCTTCTCTCTCTCTCACACACACACACACACACTCCCAGCCATCACACCTTCACAGTCCTGCAGAGGGCGCCAGAACCCCACCCAGTGGACACACTCCGCCACTACAGTGCATTTCACGCAGGGGAATAGAAAAGAACCAGAACCGTGAACCTATATATCCTGGTGGATGATGACTAGCTTACATTGCAGATCATGTCAACAATGTCAACAGCAACACTTTACTGGGGTGAAGTCCTCCCCTGCTAAACTGTCACTCTGAGAGCTGTCTACTGACAGGTGATATGAAACTAATGGCAGGTAACTGTCAGGTATGTTCATTCGTCTGTCTGTATGCCTGATATGATTCTCAATGTCTAGTTAGACTGTCTGTATGTCTGTTCGTCAGCTGCAGGCCAAATGCCAAAAACCTCCATCCATTTGTGTGTGTGTGTGTGTGTGTGTGTGTGGGGCTGGTCTCTCTGCCTCGCTCTGTATCGTCTAGGCAGAGGTGACAGTGGTGCCGCTGCCCAGCTTAATGATCATCTGCTGGCAGTCGTGGAGGGTGCGCTTGTCCCCCAGCTTCTCCAGTGTCCGCGCTGCGTCCGCCAGCATGCCCACCCGCTGGCCCGGTGCCGACAGGAAGGAGGGGGGCAGGTAGCGACACGCCAACATCACCGCCTCAGCCTGCTCCCTCTGGCCAGGACGCATCTCACACTCCTCTGTAGAATCACACACACAGGTGAGTTGTGGGGATACAGAGAGGGATACTACACACACACACACACACACACAGGTGAGTTGTGGGGATACAGAGAGGAATACTACACACACACACAGGTGAGTTGTGGGGATACAGAGAGGGATACTACACACACAGGTGAGTTGTGGGGATACAGAGAGGGATACTACACACACAGGTGAGTTGTGGGGATACAGAGAGGGATACTACACACACAGGTGAGTTGTGGGGATACAGAGAGGGATACTACACACACAGGTGAGTTGTGGGGATACAGAGAGGGATACTACACAGGTAACACTCATATCGCGCCGTGTCCCTTTCGACCTCATTATGAAAGGCTTAAAAAGGCACACAAAACCCACAGAACTTCCAACCTTTCTCACACACGCAAACTACAAAAAACCCTCTCTGCAGTTACCCGTCTTGGCTCCGGGGGTGGCTCTGCGTCTGAGCGAGCGGTCCAGGAGCTGATGTGTTCGTGTGGGACTGGCCCCAGCCATCAGCCTGGCGGTTGCCTCATGAAGAAACAACTGAGAGGGAGAGAGAACAGTGTTTGATGAGTGAGAAGTCAGAAATCTACCTAGATCAACCTGTGTCCATATACACGTATGTGCCCGTGTCTACATGTGTATGCATGTCTTCCTCCACGTCCTACCCTGCGCATGGCGGGCCTGAAGCTCTGGGCCAGCTTCCTGAGGGAGGAGAGGTCCTGCTGGAAGCCGTGCAGCTCGGCCGGGGAGGCCTGCAAGGAGAGACCCCCGGGACTGGAGCTCTGCTGCAGACGCCACACGTTAGTCCGCATCACCAGCAGCAGGTCACACAGCAGCAACTGGACCACCTGGGGAGAGAGAGAGAGACAGAGACAGAGACAGAGAGAGAGAGAGAGAGAGAGACACAGAGAGAGAGAGAGAGAGAGAGAGAGACAGAGAGACACAGAGAGAGAGAGACAGAGAGAGAGAGAGAGAGAGACAGAGAGAGAGACAGAGAGAGAGAGAGAGAGAGACAGAGAGAGAGAGAGAGACAGAGAGACAGAGAGAGAGAGAGAGACAGAGAGAGAGAGAGAGAGAGACAGAGAGAGAGAGAGAGAGACCGAGACCGAGAGAAGCAAACCTTATGGTGTGCGTATTGAAAATGACATTAGTTTGAAAGGCAGTAACAGTGTGTCAGGGTGTGTTGATGTCTCCTGCCCATTGTGCTGTATGGGGCCCAGCTCTGTCTTGCACTGCAGGAACATTGCACCCAGCTGAGAGACACATGCAATGCAACTACAATGCACCACAGCTCTGGCCATAGCTGCTGTGTGTGTGTGTGTGTGTGTGTGTATATATATATATATATATGTGTGTATGTGTGGATGTATATATGTGTGTGTGTACCTTGTCTAGGCTGCTGCTGTGACAGTGTGGTCCCAGGTTGAGGCTGTCTCTCAGCAGGCCGCTGGCCCTCTCACTGTGGCTCAGACTCAGCTGACAGTTCTCTGGTTTGGTCAGCATGGCGCGCACCGCTCGGAACGTGTTCAAAGACGCCTTGGGCAACGGACTCCTGAGGCCATATGAACAACTCTTTTCAGAAAGGTGGTGGAGAAGAACTGGGGAAGTGTGTGTGTGGGGGGGAGTAATCTGTATGTCACTCCGGAATGTTCTACAACAGCTTGGTACAGTCCCTCGGCTGTGTGTGTGTGTGTGTGTGTGTGTGTGTGTGTGTGTATACACTCACTCTGCAGTCTGTAGACTACGGGGCAGGTGCTCGGCGGCGGGGTACAGTCTCTCAGCCGCTGCGTCGTCTCCTTGGAGCCAGTTAATGATCACCACGGCAACCGACGACCACCATTTGGAATGAAGGTCACAGCCTGGAGGTCCCAGACAAGGTTTACACACAGTCAATAAAGAAAATACACACAGAGACAGGTTATTATTGGGATAGTTCCTGTAGCTGATCTAGAGATATCAACTGTAACTCTGTTGATACACAACAGCTTGCTGGGGTTAAGTTCAGGGTTATGTTTAGGGTTAAGTTTGGGGTTAGGTTTAGGATAAGGACAAGGGTTATGTTTTGGGTGAGGCCTAGGGTTAGAGTTTAGGTTTAGGGCTAGGTTTAAATGTATGTTGAAGGTTAGAGGATAGTTAGTTGACATGATGTTGACAGGTTTAGAACATCTATCTACAAACCATCTATGTGGGACTATCCAGACATGCTGAAACACAGACACTATTCCTTCCTTTATCTCTCTCTGTTTCACACATGATCAAATCCAGCTGCTGATGACGACCTGAGTTTCAATCTGTTCTCTGGCATGTTCCCCCTCTGGCATGGTCACACCCTGCTAATACTGCAGCTATACTGATAGCCACATCTCTCCAAGGGAGAAGACCTCCTTGGCTTAACATTGGGCCAACACAGCTTTCATCAAATCAGATGGCTGATTCATCACAAAACCATTTGATGTTGCCAATTATTTCAATGATTACTTCATTGTCAAAGTGGGCAAACTAAGGCAGGAAATGCCAACAACGAACAGTGAGCCATCGTACACATGCATAAAAAAAAACAATACTGACAGAAAAGCATTGTAAGTTTGAATTTTGTAAAGTTAGTGTGGGAGAGGTGGGAAAATGATTGTCATCGATCAATAATGTCAAACCTCTTGGCATTGACAACTTAGATGGTAGGCTGTCATTGTAAATGAGAATTTGTTCTTAACTGACTTGCCTAGTTAAATAAGGGTTAAATAAAAAATACAAATGGAAAGCTACTGAGGATGGTAGCTGACTCTATAGACACTCCTATCTGTCATATCTTTAATCTGAGCCCAGAGGAAAGTCTTTGTCCTCAGGCCTGGAGGGAAGACAAAGTCATTCTGCTACCCAAGAGTGGTAAAGCGGCCTTTACTGCTTCTAACAGCAGACCTATCAGGTTTCTGCCAGCTTAGCAAACTGTTAGAAAAAAATTGTGTTTGACCAAATAAACAAATTAACAATAGACTTTCAGCATGCTTATAGAGAATGGCACTCAATATGTACTCCACTGGCACAAAATAAATATATAAGAAGAAGATTGTGGGAGCTTTACTGTTAGATTTCAGTGCAGCCTTTGATATTATTAACCATAACCTGTTGAGAAAATGTATGCGTTATGGCTTTTCACCCTCTGCCATATCAGGGTTTTCTTTAATGGAAGCTTCTCGAATGTAAAACATGTAAAGTGTGGTGTACCGCAGGGCAGCTCTCTAGGCCCTCTACTCTTTTCTATTTTTACCAATGACCTGCCACTGGCATTAAACAAAGCATGTGTGTCCATGTATGCTGATGATTCAACCATATACACATCAGCAACCACAGCTAATGAAGTCACTGAAACCCTTAACAGAGTAGCAGTATACTCTGGAATGGGTGGCCAATAATAAAGTGGTTTCTTAAACTAAGAGCATTGTATTTGGTACAAATCATTACCGAAGTTCTAGACCTCAGCTGAATCTGGTAATGAACGTTGTGGCTATTGAACAAGTTGAGGAGACTAAATTACTTGGTGTTACCTTAGATTGTAAACTATCAGGTTCAAAACATATAGATTCAATGGTTGTAAAGCTGGGGAGACGTCAGTAATAAAGAGATGCTCTGCTTTTTTGACACCACACTCCACAGAGCAAGTCTGTCAGGCTCTAGTTAGAGCTTATCTTGATTATTGTCCAGTCATATGGTCAAGTGCTGCAGGAAAGACCTAGTTAAGCTGCAGCTGGACCAGAACAGCACGGCACGTCTGGCTCTTCCTTGTAATCAGAGGGCTGATATAAATACTATGCATGCCAGTCTCTCTTGGCTAAGAGTTTTTATAATAAAAATGAATGTGTTGGAAATTCAAAATTGTTTGCATAGTCAACTTAGACACAGCACTGACAGACACACACACTTACCCCACCAGACATGACACCAGGGGTATTTTAACAGTCTCCAGGTCCAGAACAAATTCTAGGAAACGTACAGTATTATACAGAGCCATGAGTGCATGGAGCTCCCTTCCATCTCATATACAGTATTATACAGAACCATGAGTGCCTGGAACTCCCTTCCATCTCCTATACAGTATGATACAGTGCATGGAACTCCCTTCCATCTCATATACAGTATTATACAGTGCATGGAACTCCCTTCCATCTCATATACAGTATTATACAGTGCATGGAACTCCCTTCCATCTCTTATACAGTATTACACAGTGCATGGAACTCCCTTCCATCTCTTATACAGTATTATACAGTGCATGGAACTCCCTTCCATCTCATATACAGTATTACACAGTGCATGGAACTCCCTTCCATCTCTTATACAGTATTATACAGTGCATGGAACTCCCTTCCATCTCTTATACAGTATTACACAGTGCATGGAACTCCCTTCCATCTCTTATACAGTATTATACAGTGCATGGAACTCCCTTCCATCTCATATACAGTATTATACAGTGCATGGAACTCCCTTCCATCTCCTATACAGTATTATACAGTGCATGGAACTCCCTTCCATCTCCTATACAGTATTATACAGTGCATGGAACTCCCTTCCATCTCTTATACAGTATTACACAGTGCATGGAACTCCCTTCCATCTCATATACAGTATTATACAGTGCATGGAACTCCCATCTCTTATACAGTATTACACAGTGCATGGAACTCCCTTCCATCTCATATACAGTATTATACAGTGCATGGAACTCCCTTCCATCTCTTATACAGTATTACACAGTGCATGGAACTCCCTTCCATCTCTTATACAGTATTATACAGTGCATGGAACTCCCTTCCATCTCTTATACAGTATTATACAGTGCATGGAACTCCCTTCCATCTCATATACAGTATTATACAGTGCATGGAACTCCCTTCCATCTCTTATACAGTATTATACAGTGCATGGAACTCCCTTCCATCTCATATACAGTATTATACAGTGCATGGAACTCCCTTCCATCTCATATACAGTATTACACAGTGCATGGACCTCCCTTCCATCTCATATACAGTATTATACAGTGCATGGACCTCCCTTCCATCTCATATACAGTATTATACAGTGCATGGACCTCCCTTCCATCTCATATACAGTATTATACAGTGCATGGAACTCCCTTCCATCTCATATACAGTATTATACAGTGCATGGAACTCCCTTCCATCTCATATACAGTATTACACAGTGCATGGAACTCCCTTCCATCTCATATACAGTATTATACAGTGCATGGACCTCCCTTCCATCTCATATACAGTATTATACAGTGCATGGAACTCCCTTCCATCTCATATACAGTATTATACAGTGCATGGAACTCCCTTCCATCTCCTATACAGTATTATACAGTGCATGGAACTCCCTTCCATCTCATATACAGTATTATACAGTGCATGGACCTCCCTTCCATCTCATATACAGTATTATACAGTGCATGGAACAGCAAACCTGGTTTCAAAAAAACAAATAAAGCAACACCTCACGGCACAACAAATAGCTTACAATACTCTACTCAGCAAACTGGATGCAGTCTATTATAAGCCCCTTATACCACCCACCACTGCAACCTGTATGCTCTAGTCGGCTGGCCCTCGCTACATATTCGTCGCCAGACCTACTGGCTCCAGGTCATCTATAAAAGCCTATGCTAGGTAAAGCTCCGCCTTATCTCAGCTCACTGGTCACGATAACAACACCCACCCGTAGCACGCGCTCCAGCAGGTACCTCTCACTGGTCATCCCCAAAGCCAACATCTCCTACCTCCCCACACCATTTGCACACAGTGTATATAGACTCTTTTTTTCCCTTTTTCTTCTTCTATTGTATTATTGACTGTACGCTTCTTTATTCCATGTGTAACTCTGTGTTGTTGTTTGTGTCGCACTGCTTTGCTTTATCTTGGCCAGGTCTCAGTTGTAAATGAGAACTTGTTCTCAACTGGTCTACCTAGTTAAATAAAAAGGTGAAATACATTTTTACAAATAATAATAAAAAACGCCTCTCCCCCATGTGACCTACTTGTTGTGTGTATGTACTGACGTATGTGTAACTGATAGATGCGCGTACACACACACACACTTTAAAATGTAAAGTATTTTGTCTGTAAAGTATTTTTGGTTATGTGTCGTACCCCAGTAAGAATAGCTCCCATTGGCGTCGGCTAATGGAGATCCTAATAAATCACATCCAATCAAACGCACACTCACACAAAGAGACAGCTATGCTGACTGGGCAATCTAACACCATGCCAAGAAAAGTCTCCTTTCAAACGCTCTTCCTTCTCTAGCTACTTCTCCAAGATGATTAGAGGCTTGACAGGACTGGTAGATGGAGCGATGCAGAGGACCATGCCTTTTAACCTCCCATCTCCTCTCAGAGAAAATGAGCGAGAGAGAGAGGTGCTGAAAGGAGCGAGGCTATCTGAGGGGGCATCTCAACAGTCTAGAGTGGCTTCCTCTCCTTGTCTTTGATTGCACTGATCTGACAACACAGGGATCAGTGGAAGCAATGTCAGAAGATAGAGACATGTTACTGAAGATCAGTGTGACTGAAGGAAAGGAGATAAGAAGAGGAAGCCACTTTAGACTACAGATACACTGTCAAGTACACCCTAAATGAGAGAGTACCCAGTATTTTGCCTGAACTGCAGAGGTGAAACTCGGACCACAGCATATAGACACATAAATATAAGGCCAGGAGTCATACCAGTGACGGTGGCCATGTTGGATCCGATGGCGAAGGACTGGGTGTTGGCTCCGGCGGCGTCTGATGCACTAGTCAACAGCTGAAGGTACTCCAGAGCATCCGCATACTCCCTGGGGAATACACACACAGTTTAGTTAGTTAAAAGTACTTAAAAGACTATTAGTTCTCCCTGAGGAATGCACACACAGCTGAGTTATAAGTATTTAAAAGACTATTAGTTGTCCTTGAGAGAACACACACAGCTTACAGTTGAAGTCGGAGGTTTACATACACTTAGATTGGAGTCATTAAAACTCGTTTTTCAACCACTCCACAAATTTCTTGTTAACAAACTATAGTTTTGGAAAGTCGGTTAGGACATCTACTTTTTGCATGACACAAGTAAGTTTTCCAACAATTGTTTACAGACAGATTAGTTCACTTAAAATTCACTGTTTCACAATTCCAGTGGGTCAGAAGTTCACATACACTAAGTTCACTGTGCCTTTAAACAGCTTGGAAAATTGTCATGGCTTTAGAAGCTTCGGATAGGCTAATTGACATCATTTGAGTCAATTGGAGGTGTACCTGTGGATGTATTTCAAGGCCTACCTTCAAACTCAGTGCCACTGCTTGATATCATGGGAAAATCAAAAGAAATCAGCCTCAGAAAATAATTATAGACCTCCACAAGTCTGGTTCATCCTTGGGAGCAATTTCCAAACACCTGAAGGTACCATGTTCATCTGTACAAACAATAGTATGCAAGTATAAACACCATGGGACCACGCAACCGTTATACCACTCAGGAAGGAGACGCGTTCTGTCTCCTAGAGATGAATGTACTTTGGTGTGAAAAGTGCAAATCAATCCCAGAACAACAGCAAAGGACCTTGTGAAGATGCTGGAGGAAACAGGTACAAAAGTGTCTATATCCGTATAGATACAGAAAAACAAGTCCTATATCGACATAACCTGAAAGGCCGCTCAGCAAGGAGGAAGCCACTGCTCCAAAACCGCCATAAAAAATCATCCAGACTACGGTTTGCAAATGAGCATGGGAACAAAGATCGTACTTTTTGGAGAAATGTCCTCTGGTCTGATGAAAAAAAATAGAACTGTTTGCCAATAATGACCATCGTTATGTTTGGAGGAAAAAGGGGGAGGCTTGCAAGCCGAAGAACACCATCCCAACCGTGAAGCACGGGGGTGGCAGCATCATGTTGTGGGGTGCTTTGCTGCAGGAGGGACTGGTGTACTTCATAAAATAGATGGCATCATGAGGAGGAATATTATGTGGATATATTGAAGCAACAACTCAAGACATCAGTCAGGAAGTTAAAGCGTGATTGCAAATGGCTATTCCAAATGGACAATGACCCCAAGCATACTTCCAAAGTTGTGGCAAAATGGCCTTAGGACAACAAAGTCAAGGTATTGGAGTGGCCATCACAAAGCCCTGACCCCATCCTATAGAACATTTGAGGACAGAACTGAAAAAGCGTGTGCGAGCAAGGAGGCCTACAAACCGCGGCAGGTAGCCTAGTGGTTAGAGCGTTCGTCTATTAACCGAAAGGTTGCACTATTGAATCGCTGAGCTGACAAGGTAAAACAATTCTGTCTTTCTGCCCCTGAACAAGGCAGTTTACCCACTGTTCCTAGGCAGTCATTGAAAATCAGAATTTGTTCTTAACTGACTTGCCTAATTAAATAAAAGGTAAAAAATAAATAAATAAATGACTCAGTTACACCCGCTCTGTCAGGAGGAATGGGCCAAAATTCACCCAAGTTATTGTGGGAAGTTTGTGGAAGGCTACCTGAAACGTTTGACACAAGTTAAACCATTTAAAGGCAATGCTACCAAATACTAATTGAGTGTATGTAAACTTCTGACCCACTGGGAATGTGATGAAAGAAATAAAAGCTGAAATAAATCATTCTCTCTACTATTATTCTGACATTTCACATTCTTAAAATAAAGTGATGATCCTAACTGACCTAAGACAGGGAATTTTTACTAGGATTAAATGTCAGGAATTGTGAAAAACTGAGTTTAAATGTATTTGTCTAAGGTGTATGTAAACTTTCGACTTCAACTGTAGTTAGTTAAAAGTATTTAAAAGACGTAAAAGGCTTGTTCAAAAAGGGATTGTAGACAATTTAAGACAAAATAAGGCCTAAAATATTAATAAGTCAACATTCTGTATTTTACAACTCAATGTTAGATGGTTCTCCACGCCCTGAAAGTAGACTATGGGCCTTTTTAAAATGTTTTTTTTTTACAGCCACTAGAAACATCAGCTAACTTTAGCCACCACTGGCTAAAATTCTGTGGGATTGATAAAGTCAACTTTTAAGACTTCTGCAGATAACCTGAGAACACTATTTGGCTGTGTGTTGCACCTACCCTTCTCCATCACTGGGGGTCTTCTCCCCCCGGGGCTGGGCCACACAGTATAGAGCCTTCTCCAAAAGGTGTTCCCTAAAGGCCTGGGTCACCTGGGCCAGAGGGTCCACTACGGAGACAGAGAGAGAGAGAATAATTAGGGTTAGCATAGTCATGGCAACCAATTTAGACAATGAAAACTTGTTGCCCATATTGCTTTCATCATAACCAGTTTCCATGACAGGCGTTTCCTTTCATAAAGACACAAGCTGCCCACCTGTAGAGCCTCTCAACGCTCATTCTTCTGAGGGGCTCTTGTCAATAGTTGTACACTATATACCAGGGAATAAGGTGCTGTTGGTCACATACACGTGTTTAGCAGATGTTGTTGCGGGTGTAGTGAAATGCTTGTGCTTCTAGTTCCAACAGTGCAGCAGGTGTGTCTACAGTACTGACCTGTGTTCCCTGCCTGGCTGTAGATGCTATCTTTGGGGGTGCTGCGGACGGCCCAGTCCCCGTCCACAAAGAAGCGGTGGCCCAGAGGGTGACAGAGCCACTGCATGGCCGGGGGGACACTGCCACTGGAGGAGAGACACGCCTGGCGGGCACTGCTCAGGAACACACGCTGGGGATGGAGAGAGACATGTAGATACAGGAGTGAGTAACGAGGTAGAGACACGCACGATACACTGAGCAACAAACCACACATTATAGCCAACACCTCCCCCTCTCCCCCACACCACTTGGTAACCTAACTCGGTTACTCACGGAGGAGAAGTGAAGGAGTCTGGGTAGGCTGGCTTTGACTCGTAGGGCTGCAGAGACGTAGATCTCTCCTAGCGTGGCCACGGGGAGACAGGAGCCTGAACACTCGGCCAGGTTTACAGCACTCAGAGCCATGTGAACCGCAGACAGGTGGCTACCGCCCAGCTTACCTGCACACACACCCGTTGATTATAGACAGCTTGGCTGAACAAACACAGAAAACACACAGGATTTTCAGACAAAGACTCCTGAAAACACGCATGCATTCCTCTCAGGTCTACATAAAGTGTGTAGGAGTAGGGAGCTAGTGGATAACTCTGTATTAGACAGTAGTACTGCAGAGGAGAGAATGTACCTACTGTGTGATCTTGGGGAAATCTGAATCCATTTAGTGTTTGTTTTATTTCCCTACGTATGAGGATCTGAGACATGTTGGTGACAACCCTGAGGTATTCTGGTTACGAGACGAGCAGGGACACGTTGGTGACAGCCCTGAGGTATTCTGGTTACGGGACGAGCAGGGACATGTTGGTGACAGCCCTGAGGTATTCTGGTTACGGGACGAGCAGGGACACGTTGGTGACAACCCTGAGGTATTCTGGTTACGGGACACGTTGGTGACAACCCTGAGGTATTCTGGTTACGAGACGAGCAGGGACACGTTGGTGACAACCCTGAGGTATTCTGGTTACGGGACACGTTGGTGACAACCCTGAGGTATTCTGGTTACGGGACACGTTGGTGACAACCCTGAGGTATTCTGGTTACGAGACGAGCAGGGACACGTTGGTGACAGCCCTGAGGTATTCTGGTTACGGGACGAGCAGGGACACGTTGGTGACAACCCTGAGGTATTCTGGTTACGGGACACGTTGGTGACAACCCTGAGGTATTCTGGTTACGAGACGAGCAGGGACACGTTGGTGACAACCCTGAGGTATTCTGGTTACGAGACGAGCAGGGACACGTTGGTGACAACCCTGAGGTATTCTGGTTACGAGACGAGCAGGGACACGTTGGTGACAACCCTGAGGTATTCTGGTTACGGGACGAGCATGAACACGTTGGTGACAACGGGACGAGCAGGGACACGTTGGTGATAACGGGACGAGCGGAGGCTTAAATTCTGTTTCAGACAGGGCATGTTTCAGACAGGGCATGTTTCAGACAGGGCATGTTTGTTCATAATGCCTGGAGGAGAAGGAGAAATGTATTGTTGGTGTAGGGCGGCTAGATGGTAGCCGGCTGTGTAGCGCGGCTAGATGGTAGCCGGCTGTGTAGCGCGGCTAGATGGTAGCCGGCTGTGTAGCGCGGCTAGATGGTAGCCGGCTGTGTAGCGCGGCTAGATGGTAGCCGGCTGTGTAGCGCGGCTAGATGGTAGCCGGCTGTGTAGCGCGGCTAGATGGTAGCCGGCTGTGTAGCGCGGCTAGATGGTAGCCGGCTGTGTAGCGCGGCTAGATGGTAGCCGGCTGTGTAGCGCGGCTAGATGGTAGCCGGCTGTGTAGCGCGGCTAGATGGTAGCCGGCTGTGTAGCGCGGCTAGATGGTAGCCGGCTGTGTAGCGCGGCTAGATGGTAGCCGGTTGTGTAGCGCGGCTAGATGGTAGCCGGTTGTGTAGCGCGGCTAGATGGTAGCTGGATGTGTAGCGCGGCTAGATGGTAGCCGGTTGTGTAGCGCGGCTAGATGGTAGCTGGATGTGTAGCGCGGCTAGATGGTAGCTGGATGTGTAGCGCGGCTAGATGGTAGCCGGTTGTGTAGCGCGGCTAGAGGGTAGCCGGTTGTGTAGCGCGGCTAGATGGTAGCTGGATGTGTAGCGCGGCTAGATGGTAGCCGGTTGTGTAGCGCGGCTAGATGGTAGCCGGTTGTGTAGCGCGGCTAAATGATAGCTGTACCGGCAATGATCACTGTATGCATATAATTTGTCAAATGTTATTTTGTTCTGTAGTCTTGTAAGCCCATGTGGGCTGGGTACCGGTAGGTGTATGACACTTAAATCATATCAATCAACTAGCTGGTAACATTGACAAGGTAGACAAGGTTAGCCTTACCCTTAGCATTTGAGCCACAGGTCAAGTCCCGTTTCCAATTTCCACCTACCGGTCATGTGCAGCTGGTGCAGGCGGTGGTAGACCAGGGCAGCGTCGCGGCTGCTCATGCGAGCATCCTCCCGGAGCCCCCTGGCGCGGAGCCCCCCAGCCCTGGCAGCCAACCAGCGACCCACCCCTAGTCGCTGGAGGCAGAGGCGGAGCAGGGCCCACAGGGCGGCACAGGCCAGGTCCAACTGAGAGGTGGGTAAGGGGCGACCCAGGGCCTTGAGGCAGGTCCATAGGTTCTGACTGGCCTGGGCAAAGTCTCCCTATTGGGGGAGGGAGAGAGGTGGGTAAGTAACCCTCACAACACCAAATTTGAAAGAGATACAACCTACAGCGTTGTAGTCTAAATGGTCACAGCAAATGAACGTTACATTTGTCAACCGTGTAAAGTACAAGTTTATTAAGGTTATGATATTGTAGAGAACAATCTAATGATTCATTCTGTGTCATTTATAATGACATAGGGCAAAGAGAACTGTTTTGACGTTCATTTTATAGCAACCTCTTGGATTGCCCCGTTTCTATCTACATTATAGAGTGGTTCTTCCTAAAAGTTGCGTTGCACTGCAGCACAGCTTGCGGGCTGCCGCAGAATTCTATGGCACGTTATTTAAGTGTCAGCCATTGTTGCCATTAATGCTAGTTACTGCTAGTTTGACCACCAGAGGGCATCTTTGAGAAGCATTTGACTGTTTTTAATATTGGCTGTACTACCGAATTTAAAACCGTTTTGTAAGAACATAGTACACGGGATTGAATAAGAAATGTAGCTTAATTCATTTGATTAATATTATGGTGTGTCTATTCCAAGAAAAACCTCTGCGTTTCCATTAGGAAAATATGGCACTGTACAACGTGACCGGTCGGGAGTAGGCTACTAAGTGACTGAGAGTGAAGAGCAAAGTAATCCGAACATTTCCAACCCCTAATTGCAGGCTAACCAATACCCAAATAGATTAATCAAGTCTAGTCCCCATGCTTGTCTTAGAGGAGCGCAAAACGGTGCTGAAAACCCTACAAGCTGGTAGGCTACTGCTTCAAATCCTCTTATAACAATTGGATGACTTTGTTACAATTTGTTACTTTCATTAGCCTACTTTATTCCAATATTTCTGTCATTCAGTGATATTTATTCACATAGTAATTAGTTATGGAACCATCCAACCATAGAAAACAACGCAGCCTGTTGTCCTGCTGATAGCCCATCAGGGGTGGACGACTTAAAAGAACTCCAGCACAGAGAAGAGAAAAGAGTCTTGAATAATTAAACATCTGGGTAAAATACTGTTCGACCTGGGGATTATGGTCATGGACAGTGCTATTTGCCGGTGTTACGCCGAACATGAAAGCCCAGGAAAATGAACAGGTACAGTAGGCTACAATACCATAAAGTAGGCCTAATAATGCTAAAAATAATGGCTAAATAAATTGACTGTTGGTCTTTACTGTACGCTGCACATTTTGACATTCTATTCCATTTCCAGGGAGACCATTCAAGCCATCGACTCACTGATGGTTGAAGATGATGAGCGATCGGCAAAGGCAATCTGGAATCTGCTGGCATCATCGCACAACATCAGCATCGCTCTAATCACAGTCAGAAGACAGTTGAAGAAACTGGAGTGAACTTAGAGAAAGGCTCTGTAAGACACTCATTATTTTTTATTTTATTTTTTCTTCCTCAGAACATTAACCATGTGTGTACTCTTGTTTTGACCCAATGACTCGTCTGACAAACAAAGAACTTTGCGTGCTGCAGGCCAGCCATGGATCAAAGCTGGCGAGACATTCAATGACATCAAGAGATATGCTGGACCCTATGTCAGAGAGGTGTTTTTGGGACCACATCATGTCTATTGTCCTGCTAATAGCCCTTGTAAAAAACAAGTGTTGTTATCTACTATCTAAGGGGCTTTTATAGAACTATAATGCAGGGTTAATAGTAACAATAATAATCGTTGGATGGGCTCTCGGGACTCATTCTATCTTCAATATATTCATTCATTCAGAAGGTTAAACCCTTAGGTTTCAGGCCTGCAGTAGGTTATGGAAACATTGTTTTCAAGTCCTCTGGTGGTTACAGTCCTAACCCTGGAACGTGTGGCACCATTGAAAGAAGCTGGTTTGATGAAAACTGTCAATTTCGTCTGTTCTCTTTGGTAGCAATGTCATAGTTTTTTTATGAACACAGTTACCAATAAAAAAACAATATGTTTCTCTCTTCAACTATTTTACAATCTATATGGCACAGCTGGCATTGTTTTGGTCCTTAAATGAAACTAGTATATATTTTTATTTATCACAATTTTCTTTTACCAATTTTGGTCTTTAATCCAGGGCCGACAGACAAGTTCCTTACTTCTTCCACTTGATAAAGGTTCCAATTAATCATGTTTTTTTTTATCTATTAGAATATTTGAGTTTAACCACAATATGATATTTTGGAGATGATTTTGTTTTCAAATAACTGAAAGTCAGAGGTTATAATCTGAATAAAGGGAAAAAGGCCATTCTTGAACACGCGGTGAGACATTCTTAATCATTTGTAAATAAAGCCAGTTTTGTTATTTAGAATTATTTATTTCTGTTTTTAGAGTGAAAGAAACCAAAAGCCAAACGTGCCTATTTTTGGGAAAATCGTCAGTCCACATGTAAAGTGTAATTCCCTCATTTACCCAAGTTCTCACTTAACTCCAGGCACACAGCGACAGTTTTTTTGTTGTTGCCTGATGCAGGACTCTAGTGCCAGAGGAGACTCTCAGACTGAAAACACTTCCATTAATTTACGAAAAGACAGTCAATTTGTGCCACAGTTTAGACTATCGATAGATCAGCGTTCTAACTCCGCCTTGTGATAGTGTGGCGCAATGACAGAATGCCACCATCTAGCACTAATGGTCGCAGCATAAGCTTGCAACTTTTAAAGGAAGAACCACTGTACAGCAGTGAGTGAACACCATACACCCTATTCCCTACATAGTGCACTATATAGGGAATAGGATGCCATTTTGACAAAATCACATTCTCCATATTCTCACCCGTGCCAGGTCGAGGTCTGCCTGCTTGCGGTGCCTCCAGAACAGCACGGAGGATCCAGAGTGGGGCCTGGTGACTGGCTCTCCATAGACCAGCACTCTGACCAGAACCCCAGCCACCAGCACACCATTCAGCAGCCAAACCAACAGAGTGGGTAGCACCCAGTCCATCCAGCCCCACGAGTCAGCTAGGAGGAAAACACAGAGAGAGGATGACTTTTGGAGACACCCACACAGAATTACTTTTGGAGATACAACAACACAATGAGTTTGAGACGCGCACGCAAACACACACACACACAGACAAAGAAGAGATGGACTCACAAGAAAATACACATGGGAGTATTAGATGAACTCACTAGGAGTAAGATACACACCTCCACCACCCTCCAGCTTTCTCTCCCTCCCTCCATACCTGCGTTGTCTAGGCCCAGCATGATCCTGCCTGTCCCAGGATGCACTGCTTGGTTGTTAGCGGTGGTGCTGGAGCCCATCCCTCCACACAGCATGGCAGCCAGGGGATTGAGGGAGAGGAAGAGGAAGGTGAATGTGCACAGCGCCATGCGGGAGCGGTCCAGCATGCCAGCACTGCCCGGAGTGGATGAGGACGTGTCCATCAGATTGACCGCCGGCTGGACGGGAGAGGACAGAACACAAGGAGTCAGGGTTAGAAATAGAACTAAAGCAAGAGGCAGAGATGGAACTGGAACTATAATTGTAATCAGGGAGTTAGAACTAAGAACTATAACTTATATAAGTTTACCTTACATGATAATTGGAGACACCAATGGTTAGCCATTGAACAAAACAACGGTTTAGCTTCTCTGTTTAAGTTTGTCTCCAGCCTTGTTGCTACAGGATGTATGCTGCTAGAGAATTTCCTTTCATAGCGTTCTATTCTAGGTAACTATAGCTGAGAAGTCCAACATCTTTCAAGCTCCTTTCTTAAAGTCACGAGAAGCATTAGTTATGGGTTGGGTTGCAATGGGTCTGAAACTTTCCGGGAAATTTCCGGACATTTTCCATGGGAAGTTAAGCCCTGGAATTTGGGGAATTTAGCTTAAATTCATCAAAAATGTTAGCTTATAACAGTGAACCTTTTTTGTGGTACAGACAAGGCAATTCTAGGTCTGTGGCATATTTTGGTTAAACTATCCCCAATTCAATTGAATTCCAACCCTCTGCATGGACAGTGCATTCATCCATCACATGTGCAGTGCACTCTTCCATCAGATGTACAGCTAATTCTCAAGATCTTGCACACTAATGAGATGCTATTGAGCCCACACTAATACACTGTCTGAGCCAAGGACTACATGCTTTCTGGTAAGTTTTGATTACAATGCTGGGTGGGGTGAATATATTTTATACGACAAACATGATTATTTGTTAAATAGTAGTCTACAGCAAAGTGTGTTTAAATCATTTATAACTTGTTAACAATTTATGCTAGTTAGTTTCTGCTACCATGTTGGTTTTAATTGCTTGAGGCTGCTAACTGAGGAGTGTTAATTCACCTGTTTCCATACATGTTTCATTTTAAAACATTTATCTTACAAAGGAGTTGTTTAATCTAACTGCTTAACCATTTATCTTTACATGGAATTTTATTTTTTCTCATCTTTACAGGAAAATGCCACGGGCACTATCTGATGTGTGGAGACATTTCCCTGCAGCTAATGTAGAAGGAAAAGCTGTGTACATTTGCAAATACTGTGTCAAATCATACGTGCAGAATGCAACAACGATGCAGAATCATCTGGCCAAGTGCATAAAGTTCCCTCAGCGCTCACAACAAGCAACCTCTGACAAAAGTCCCTCTACTTCTATTCGAGGTGAAAATGATGAATCAGATATCTTATCGATAGCAACAGCTCATGGTCCTCCTGGAATCAGAAGTTTTTTTTAACTCAATGGAGGAACGTAGTCAAAAAAAATGCTGATGAATGTCTTGCTCGAGCTGTGTATGCAACTGGTTCACCTCTGATGCTCACAGGCAATGTGTATTGGAAGAGATTTCGCCCAGCATACACCCCTCCAACCAGACATGCTTTATCTACTAATTTGCTGGATGCAGAGTTCACCAGAGTTCAAGTGAAGGTCAAGCAAATCATAGAGAAAGCAGACTGTATTGCAATCATCTCTGATGGGTTGTCAAATGTTCGTGGGCGAGGAATAATTAACTACATTATCTCCACCCCTCAACCAGTATTCTACAAGAGCACAGACACAAGGGACAACAGACACACCGGTCTCTTCATCCATACACGCTGCAGTGTACATGTTGGACCCCAAGTATGCTGGCAAGAGCATCCTGTCTGGTGCAGAGATCAACAAGGCCCATGGTGTCATCACTACCGTGTCTCGCCACCTTGGCCTGGATGTGTGCAAGGTTCTTGGCAGTCTGGCGAAGTACACTTCCAAGCAAGAGCTTTGGGATGGAGATGCAATATGGCAGTCGTGCCAACATATTTCATCAGCCACCTGGTGGAAGGGACTTTGTGGATCTGAGGTTCTTTCCCCTGTTGCCTTCATCATCCTCCAAATCACACCAACATCAGCCGCATCAGAGCGCAACTGTTGCTTGTTTTGGAACACACACACCAAAGCACACAACAGGCTGACCAACACAAGGGTTGAAAATTTGGTGGCCATCCAGGCAAATTTTAGGCTTTTTGAGCCTGACAACGAGCCATCCTCAACAAGGTTAGAAAGTGATAGTGAAGATGAGGCCTCAGAGTCTGATGTTCAAGAGGTGGACATTGAGGAGGTCCAGGGAGAAGACATGAAAGCTTGAGAGGAAGACAACCAAAGCTTTAGTTTCTAGACTATCATTTTATGTTGAAAACATTTTTGGCAGATGCCATGGATCATTGGGGATCATTCAATATTCCCTTTTGTTGTTCAGTGAAATCATCCCATGTGAAGAGTCAACTCATTTAATTAAAGTTAAATTAGTAACTAAATCGTTTTTTTTTTCTATTGGAAGGATTTAATCATTTGCAATTGTGTCTACTTATGATAAGGTAAAAGGTTTATGTTTATGTCTCCATATGATATGGTAAATATATCCAATGCAAAAAACATCTATATTTAAATGGTATTAATATTAATTCCCGTATATTCCCGTTAACTCCCACGGAAAGTTTCCACTTCTGAATATTCAACCCTAGTTACGGGTAACATCCAGTCTCCTGACTGGCTCCACTCAATGCTTTTCAGTGAGGTTTCACGTCTCAGGTTGTGAAACCCACCTTGCTGTCCTCCCCCATGGGGCTGTCGGGTTCTGAGTCGCTGCCACAGTGGGAGTAGGAGGTGGGAGAGCCCACGTCGGATGGCGGCGGGGTGGGTAGCTCGCTCTTTACGTCCGTCTGTGGGCCATCCACCTCCATGGCAACCAGGTCCTTCAGAGACTCTGGAGAGGAGGGAGAGAGAGGAAGGAGGAGAGAGGAGGACAAAAGAGAGGAGGGAGGTAGAGAAAGAAAGGATGAACCTCACAATAATTCAGGCCAACCTCATCACACTGTTATGACAACTATATCTGTATCTATAAAGTGTCTCAGAGTGCTGATCTAGAATCAGTTTAGCCTTTAAATCATAATGAATACAATTATATGGACAGGGGGAACCTGATCCTAGATCAGC
This sequence comes from Oncorhynchus mykiss, assembly GCF_013265735.2. Classification (NCBI taxonomy): domain Eukaryota; kingdom Metazoa; phylum Chordata; class Actinopteri; order Salmoniformes; family Salmonidae; genus Oncorhynchus; species Oncorhynchus mykiss. Next base: position 56,944,248 of record NC_048577.1, read on the forward strand.
CATCCTACTCTGAGAAGCTTTATGAATACGGGCCCAGCTCTTGATCTGAGCACAACAAGCACTTGCTATCAGAAATTGACTGCATTTCACAAAGCACTTCTTTAAGCAATTAAAAGCTTTAGCCATGAAGAATCCTTCTTCTTCATAAAGAATAACAATAGGATCATGATAAAGGGAGGATGGAAGAGAGGAAAGGACAGGCATAGAAGGAGAAGAAGAGCCAGGGCAGGGAGGAGAAGAACCACTCACTGTTCTTCTGGGCAGACATCTTCAGGGCCATGTTCTCTTTTTTCAGTTTCTGGTTGGACTGCTGCAGGTAGCGGATGTAGTCTATTGCCTTCTTCAGAATTGCTGACTTGTTGAGCTGCTTAGCAAATGAAAAGGGTAAATACAACAACTTGTTGAGCTGCTTAGCAGATGAAAAAGGTAAATACAACAACTTGTTGAGCTGCTTAGCAGAACATAATAAAAAGGTGAATACAACAACTTGTTGAGCTTCTTAGCAGAACAGAATAAAAAGGTGAATACAACAACTTGTTGAGCTGCTTAGCAGATGAAAAAGGTGAATACAACAACTTGTTGAGCTGCTTAGCAGATGAAAAAGATAAATACAACAACTTGTTGAGCTGCTTAGCAGATGAAAAAGGTAAATACAACAACTTGTTGAGCTGCTTAGCAGATGAAAAAGGTAAATACAACAACTTGTTGAGCTGCTTAGCAGATGAAAAGGGTAAATACAACAACTTGTTGAGCTGCTTAGCAGATGAAAAAGGTAAATACAACAACTTGTTGAGCTGCTTAGCAGAACATAATAAAAAGGTGAATACAACAACTTGTTGAGCTGCTTAGCAGAACAGAATAAAAAGGTGAATACAACAACTTGTTGAGCTGCTTAGCAGAAGAAAAAGGTAAATACAACAACTTGTTGAGCTGCTTAGCAGAAGAAAAAGGTAAATACAACAACTTGTTGAGCTGCTTAGCAGATGAAAAAGATAAATACAACAACTTGTTGAGCTGCTTAGCAGATGAAAAAGGTAAATACAACAACTTGTTGAGCTGCTTAGCAGATGAAAAAGGTAAATACAACAACTTGTTGAGCTGCTTAGCAGATGAAAAGGGTAAATACAACAACTTGTTGAGCTGCTTAGCAGATGAAAAAGGTAAATACAACAACTTGTTGAGCTGCTTAGCAGATGAAAAAGGTAAATACAACAACTTGTTGAGATGCTTAGCAGATGAAAAAGATAAATACAACAACTTGTTGAGCTGCTTAGCAGATGAAAAAGGTAAATACAACAACTTGTTGAGCTGCTTAGCAGAAGAAAAAGATAAATACAACAACTTGTTGAGCTGCTTAGCAGAAGAAAAAGGTAAATACAACAACTTGTTGAGCTGCTTAGCAGATGAAAAAGATAAATACAACAACTAGTTGAGCTGCTTAGCAGAAGAAAAAGGTAAATACAACAACTTGTTGAGCTGCTTAGCAGATGAAAAAGATAAATACAACAACTTGTTGAGCTGCTTAGCAGAAGAAAAAGGTAAATACAACAACTTGTTGAGCTGCTTAGCAGATGAAAAAGATAAATACAACAACTTGTTGAGCTGCTTAGCAGATGAAAAAGATAAATACAACAACTTGTTGAGCTGCTTAGCAGAAGAAAAAGGTAAATACAACAACTTGTTGAGCTGCTTAGCAGATGAAAAAGATAAATACAACAACTTGTTGAGCTGCTTAGCAGATGAAAAAGGTGAATACAAATTTAATGCAAGATTTTAAGAGCCTCTGATAAACAGTATGCATTTGAATGCAACCAATGAGCTTTTCTTCGATATAATACGAACACAGCATTAACGTCTTGACATTGGAATCCACAAACAAAACAGTGGCCGTGTCCCAATACCCATACTAGCGTACTAAACAGTACGCAAAAAAATATATAATGTATAGTATTTTTTTTTAAATGTAATAGTACTCCAAATGAGTCATCTAATATGAGATTGCGTTGATTCCTGCTATTCGTTCGTTTTGGTACAGCGTGTCAATTTATCTAATTATCAGCTGTTGTCAAACACTCGAGTCGGAAAAGACGAGTGACTTAAACTAGATCAGCCTAAATGAGTATGCAGAATGTAGTACGCTAGTATGGGTATTTGGACACAGCCAGTTACTTTTCTCTGTCAGATGATTCAGTTCTTGAAAGCTCTACTGTATCTCAATGGGAATCTCCTGCTTAAAATGTATGTTGCAAATAATATTTAGCAAATATATATATATATTTTTTAATATATGTATATATTTCCAATATTAATACCTTGGCCTCAGTCCCGGCCACCAGGTCTTTAAGCTCAAGGATCTTGTCGTTGATGGATGAGCGGTAGCGCTTCTCGATGGCGTTGTGGGCGGTGCGCTTCTCGCCCTTGGGGGGCAGGCCCATAGGTTTACTGCTGATTGTGATACGGTTGATGGGCAGCTTGTCAGAGTCCATCATCACTGGCACTGTGGTCAGGAAGGTGCCACCACTCATCAGAGCCTAGAGGGGTAGAGAGATAGAGGGAGGGAGGGAGGTATGGAAGAAGAAAGAGGGAGGAGAGAAAGAGAGGGAGGGAGAAAGAAAGAGGGAGGAGAGAGAGAGGGAGGGAGGGATGGAGAAAGAAAGAGGAGGGAGAGAAAGAGAGGGAGGGAGGGATGGAGAAAGAAAGAAAGAGGGAGGAGAGAAAGAGAGGGATGGAGAAAGAAAGAGGAGGAAGAGAAAGAGAGGGAGGGAGAAAGAAAGAGGGAGGAGAGAGAGAGGGAGGGAGGGATGGAGAAAGAAAGAGGGAGGAGAGAAAGAGAGGGAGGGAGGGATGGAGAAAGAAAGAGGGAGGAGAGAAAGAGAGGAAGGGAGGGATGGAGAAAGAAAGAGGGATAAGAGAAAGAGAGGGATGGAGAAAGAAAGAGGAGGGAGAGAAAGAGAGGGAGGGAGAAAGAAAGAGGGAGGAGAGAGAGAGGGAGGGAGGGATGGAGAAAGAAAGAGGGAGGAGAGAAAGAGGAGGGAGAGAGGAGGGAGAGAAAGAGAGGGATGGAGAAAGAAAGGAGGGAGAGAAAGAGGGAGGGAGAGAAAGAGGGAGGGAGGGATGGAGAAAGAAAGAGGAGGGAAAGAAAGAGGGAGGGAGGGATGGAGAAAGAAAGAAAGAGGAGGGAAAGAAAGAGGGATGGAGAAAGAAAGAGGGATAAAGAAAGAGGGAGAGAAAGAGAGGGATGGAGAAAGAAAGAGGGAGAAAGAAAGAGGAGGGAGAGAAAGAGAGGGAGGGAGAAAGAAAGAAAGAGGGAGGAGAGACATTGTTTCTAAGAAGACAATCACTAAAGTAGCATCTAGATCAGGGGTGTCAAACTCATTCGGGCTTCAACGACGTCCAGAGGGCCGCAATGAAAAATGTGTTAGATACCATTGCCGTCAAAATGTGTAAGAAATTGTTCTCTATCCATCGTTTTTTGGAATTTTGCATTAGTGAGCTGGACATAGGAAACTGTATGAATGTAGGTCCAAGACCATTTCTACACAGTTTCCATTCAGTGTTAGTCATCATCAAGTATATTGAGTTTGTTTCCCCCTCAAACAGGCAGTATGTTTGACACGATGTCCTATACACCACAATACTTTCTATTCTTCCACTACCATAAAAATACTTTTAGACTATTTTTCTTCGGGAAAATGACCATTTCTAAATGCTGTTACTACTTTATGACATTACTATTCCTACCATCTCGTTCCTACCTGGAGTGAGTGGGTGGTCTGGGCTGTGGTGGTGGTTCCTACCTGCAGTGAGTGGGTGGTCTGGGCTGTGGTGGTGGTTCCTACCTGGAGTGAGTGGGTGGTCTGGGCTGTGGTGGTGGTTCCTACCTGCAGTGAGTGGGTGGTCTGGGCTGTGGTGGTGGTTCCTACCTGGAGTGAGTGGGTGGTCTGGGCTGTGGTGGTGGTTCCTACCTGCAGTGAGTGGGTGGTCTGGGCTGTGGTGGTGGTTCCTACCTGCAGTGAGTGGGTGGTCTGGGCTGTGGTGGTGGTTCCTAACTGGAGTGAGTGGGTGGTCTGGGCTGTGGTGGTGGTTCCTACCTGCAGTGAGTGGGTGGTCTGGGCTGTGGTGGTGGTTCCTACCTGCAGTGAGTGGGTGGTCTGGGCTGTGGTGGTGGTTCCTACCTGCAGTGAGTGGGTGGTCTGGGCTGTGGTGGTGGTTCCTACCTGCAGTGAGTGGGTGGTCTGGGCTGTGGTGGTGGTTCCTACCTGCAGTGAGTGGGTGGTCTGGGCTGTGGTGGTGGTTCCTAACTGGAGTGAGTGGGTGGTCTGGGCTGTGGTGGTGGTTCCTACCTGCAGTGAGTGGGTGGTCTGGGCTGTGGTGGTGGTTCCTACCTGCAGTGAGTGGGTGGTCTGGGCTGTGGTGGTGGTTCCTAACTGGAGTGAGTGGGTGGTCTGGGCTGTGGTGGTGGTTCCTACCTGCAGTGAGTGGGTGGTCTGGGCTGTGGTGGTGGTTCCTACCTGCAGTGAGTGGGTGGTCTGGGCTGTGGTGGTGGTTCCTACCTGCAGTGAGTGGGTGGTCTGGGCTGTGGTGGTGGTTCCTACCTGCAGTGAGTGGGTGGTCTGGGCTGTGGTGGTGGTTCCTAACTGGAGTGAGTGGGTGGTCTGGGCTGTGGTGGTGGTTCCTACCTGCAGTGAGTGGGTGGTCTGGGCTGTGGTGGTGGTTCCTACCTGCAGTGAGTGGGTGGTCTGGGCTGTGGTGGTGGTTCCTACCTGCAGTGAGTGGGTGGTCTGGGCTGTGGTGGTGGTTCCTAACTGGAGTGAGTGGGTGCTCTGGGCTGTGGTTCCTAACTGGAGTGAGTGGGTGGGCTGTGGTGGTGGTTCCTAACTGGAGTGAGTGGGTGGTCTGGGCTGTGGTTCCTAACTGGAGTGAGTGGGTGGTCTGGGCTGTGGTTCCTAACTGGAGTGAGTGGGTGTCTGGGCTGTGGTTCCTAACTGGAGTGAGTGGGTGCTCTAGGATGTGGTTCCTACCTGCAGTGAGTGGGTGTCTGGGCTGTGGTTCCTAACTGGAGTGAGTGGGTGGTCTGGGCTGTGGTTCCTACCTGCAGTGAGTGGGTGCTCTAGGATGTGGTTCCTACCTGCAGTGAGTGGGTGCTCTAGGATGTGGTTCCTACCTGCAGTGAGTGGGTGCTCTAGGATGTGGTTCCTACCTGCAGTGAGTGGGTGCTCTAGGATGTGGTTCCTACCTGCAGTGAGTGGGTGCTCTGGGCTGTGGTTCCTACCTGCAGTGAGTGGGTGCTCTGGGCTGTGGTTCCTACCTGCAGTGAGTGGGTGCTCTGGGCTGTGGTTCCTAACTGGAGTGAGTGGGTGCTCTGGGCTGTGGTTCCTACCTGTAGTGAGTGGGTGATCTAGGATGTGGTTCCTACCTGCAGTGAGTGGGTGCTCTAGGATGTGGTTCCTACCTGCAGTGAGTGGGTGCTCTGGGCTGTGGTTCCTACCTGCAGTGAGTGGGTGCTCTGGGCTGTGGTTCCTAACTGGAGTGAGTGGGTGCTCTGGGCTGTGGTTCCTACCTGCAGTGAGTGGGTGATCTAGGATGTGGTTCCTACCTGCAGTGAGTGGGTGCTCTGGGCTGTGGTGATGGTTCCTACCTGCAGTGAGTGGATGATCTAGGATGTGGTTCCTACCTGCAGTGAGTGGGTGCTCTAGGATGTGGTTCCTACCTGCAGTGAGTGGGTGCTCTAGGATGTGGTTCCTACCTGCAGTGAGTGGGTGCTCTGGGATGTGGTTCCTACCTGCAGTGAGTGGGTGCTCTGGGCTGTGGTTCCTACCTGCAGTGAGTGGGTGCTCTGGGCTGTGGTTCCTAACTGGAGTGAGTGGGTGCTCTGGGCTGTGGTTCCTACCTGCAGTGAGTGGGTGATCTAGGATGTGGTTCCTACCTGCAGTGAGTGGGTGCTCTGGGCTGTGGTGATGGTTCCTACCTGCAGTGAGTGGGTGATCTAGGATGTGGTTCCTACCTGCAGTGAGTGGGTGCTCTAGGATGTGGTTCCTACCTGCAGTGAGTGGGTGCTCTAGGATGTGGTTCCTACCTGCAGTGAGTGGGTGCTCTGGGCTGTGGTTCCTACCTGCAGTGAGTGGGTGCTCTGGGCTGTGGTTCCTAACTGGAGTGAGTGGGTGCTCTGGGCTGTGGTTCCTACCTGCAGTGAGTGGGTGCTCTGGGCTGTGGTTCCTACCTGCAGTGAGTGGGTGCTCTGGGCTGTGGTTCCTAACTGGAGTGAGTGGGTGCTCTGGGCTGTGGTTCCTACCTGCAGTGAGTGGGTGCTCTGGGCTGTGGTTCCTACCTGCAGTGAGTGGGTGCTCTAGGATGTGGTTCCTACCTGCAGTGAGTGGGTGATCTAGGATGTGGTTCCTACCTGCAGTGAGTGGGTGCGCTAGGATGTGGTTCCTACCTGCAGTGAGTGGGTGCTCTGGGTTGTGGTTCCTACCTGCAGTGAGTGGGTGCTCTGGGCTGTGGTTCCTACCTGCAGTGAGTGGGTGCTCTAGGATGTGGTTCCTACCTGCAGTGAGTGGGTGCTCTGGGCTGTGGTGATGGTTCCTACCTGCAGTGAGTGGGTGCTCTGGGATGTGGTTCCTACCTGCAGTGAGTGGGTGCTCTGGGATGTGGTTCCTACCTGCAGTGAGTGGGTGCTCTAGGATGTGGTTCCTACCTGCAGTGAGTGGGTGCTCTGGGATGTGGTTCCTACCTGCAGTGAGTGGGTGCTCTAGGATGTGGTTCCTACCTGCAGTGAGTGGGTGCTCTGGGATATGGTTCCTACCTGCAGTGAGTGGGTGCTCTAGGATGTGGTTCCTACCTGCAGTGAGTGGGTGCTCTAGGATGTGGCTCCTACCTGCAGTGAGTGGGTGCTCTAGGATGTGGTTCCTACCTGCAGTGAGTGGGTGCTCTAGGATGTGGTTCCTACCTGCAGTGAGTGGGTGCTCTGGGCTGTGGTTCCTACCTGCAGTGAGTGGGTGCTCTGGGCTGTGGTTCCTACCTGCAGTGAGTGGGTGCTCTGGGATGTGGTGGTGGCCAGGGAGGTGATGCATGGAGAGGCCACAGTAGTGACCATACAGGGGTCACGGTTCAGGGTGGTAAGCAGCAGAGACTCAGCCTTGATAAACTGGGGCTGGAGCAATACCTGAGAGGAGGAGGAGCGAGTGGGAGAGAGAGAGAGCGAGTGGGAGAGAGAGAGAGCGAGTGGGAGAGAGAGAGAGAGCGAGGGAGAGAGAGAGAGAGAGAGAGATGGAGGGTTAGACTATAAGCCTGAGGGAGCAGTTCTGTTCCATTGAAATAAATTAGAAATGAAACAAATACTAGGACAATAATAGGTTTGAATGCAAAGAACAAATCATTTTTTTCTGGTGTGTTGATATTCTTAGGGTTAATGAGTCTCATCAAACATAACACACACACACTCACTCCAGGTGAACAAACTAACTTGTTGAATGTGATGTGATGCGATGGTCTGAGCTGGGGGGCTTGCTGAGGTGGTCAGGAGGGGGGCCGTGGTGGTCAGAGCCTGGATGGTCATTGGCTGAACACCGGAAGGGGACGACGACAGGCTGACCATGGGCTGGGCGGGGCCTCCTTGATGATTGACAGCTAGAAAAAAAATCAGGGTCATGTTCATTAGGCACCAAACGGAAGAAAACTGCCTGAAACAAGGAGGGAGTACTTAAACATTTGTTTCTGGGTTCAAAACGTCATGCTAGTATGGACTCAATTGTGTTTGAAATAGTTCAAGCTGTAAAACCAGCTGTAAAACTAAAACACCATATAAACTGGCGTCACCATAAGTCTTTGGCGAGGCCAAAGTTCACATACATTTTTTGCGTGGCTTAGTAGTGTATGACCTTTCCCCCTGGTGAGTGATATCATTATGGGATACTGGCTGAAGCGGGGAGTGTACACTACAGTACGTTTGGTAGCTATAAAGACACTTGAGTCACTGACCGATAACAGTATGGATTATCATTGTAGGAATGACCTTTGACCTCTAGAAAACATATGATATGATGACTGTAGCAGGCAGTGTGTAACATAACAGTACAGGTGGCTGTAAAGACATTGGTCTACACAGAGTCAGTAGGTTTGTAATGCTGGGGCATGGCTGCATGGGGCAGATATCTTACTGTAGTTTATAATCTAATTTTATTTGTCACATACACATGGTTAGCAGATGTTAATGCGAGTGTAGCGAGACATTGTTAAAGGGACAGTGTTGCACAGGTATGCGACACGGGCAAGGTGTGTATATCTGAATATGGCTCATAGAGAGCGTAGACAAAAAACCCTCTCTCAGCCTCAGGGACGGTCCTTCACTTTGACCAACGGGTATTAGATTGGGATTTTGACTGACAGTCAGCGGAGGTTGTTGAGTAACCCACTGACTCTCCTTTGGAAACATGCTGAACTACTACTGTTACTGCACCATAGAACACAACTCTATCTCCTCATAACATAACACCAAGTAGGCTTTCTTCAGGGAGTGAGTGTTTTTGCTTTGTATACCAGTTTCCATTGTCAGTCCCTACCTTTCGCCTTGAGAGAGAGAGACAGAGAGAGAGTGTGTGTGAGAGTGGGTGAGACAGTAGGAGTGTGAGCATGTGTAAACTGTTCCTCCAGTCATGCTCTGCTCTCATCCAGACACAACAGCATGGCCCTGCTCTGCATCATAAATAAGACGTCTTAACGACCATGTGGCTCTACTACTAGCAACACATGGTGGGGTCCCTCCTTCCCTCCCATTACCTGGCAGGACGGGGCTGAGCAGGGAGGGCCATGGGGAAACCCCTACAACCATTAAAATAGCTATGTTTCATCTCCACGTGGAAGGGGTTAGGATTAGGGGGAGTGACTCAGTTTTACGTTTCCTTGCATTCGTTTGCTCCCTTGGCCTTATTTTCTGACTCTCATCCATCTACTACCAGCATTTCAACTATTAATACAGAGGAATGGAGACAATCTGTTCCTCACCTTTGTAGCCATTGTGGGTGCTGTAGTTAATCCGTATCTGCTGGGTGTGGGCCTGGGACTGCTGGGGGGCAGGAGAGGTGAACAGGGCTTGGGGGGCGGCGCTGAACACGGGGCTCTGGCCGGGTACAGTATGGGGGGAAGAGGCTGGGGGAGGAAGCTGGACTGGAACAGGGGCTGGGGGGGAGAGGACCGGCAGGGGCAGGTCCACCTTGGACTCCCTGAGACCCTGAGCAGCCTGGGCTGATGGAGAGCCCTGCTGGGGAGCTGGCTGCGGCCTAGGTAGTGGTACAGGGGTGGAGGTGGTGACTTGGGCCAGGGGTGACTGCTGGAAGGTGGGGGGGTGGAAGGCCTTGTCTGGGGGGGAGGAACTGCGGATGATGGGGGGCCCCAGGAGAGCATCAAGGTGGGGGCTGCTGCTCAGGATTGAGGAGGTGGTGGATGGAGGGGAGGTGGTGGAGTGGGGCAGGCTGAGGGCAGGGAGGTCCTGGGTAGGGGTGACCCCTGTGAACTGAGGGGGGTCAAAGAGACCCGCCATGTCCTGGTTGAACTCCACCATGTCCTGGTTGTTGATGAGCTGCAGCATGTCTGAGGAGAGATGGGGATATAGTCAGAGTACTCCATAGATTGAGAGAAGCAGAGACAGCGAGAGACAGGGGATGCCTTGTTAACCATGACATTACCACAGAAATCAGGAGAAGAGGGTCAAATAAGACAAAACTAAAACAAAGTAATCTAAGTTGAAGACTGTGATTAGTTGAATCATGTGTTAAAGCTAGACTGGAACAAACAGCTGTACACACACACACACACACAAAGCAGAGCCTTTTGTTCACTCCATACTGCAGTCATTTTGAACATCTTAAAAACCTCTTGAGTGTAGGGGGCAGTATTTTGATTTTTGGATGAAAAACATACCCAAATTTAACTGCCTATTTCTCAGGCCCAGATTCTAGAATATGCATATAATTGTAAGATTAGGATCGAAAACACTCAGTTTCAAAAACTGTCAAAATATTGTCTGTGAGAATAACAGAACTGATATTACAGGCGAAAACCTGAGGAAAATCAAACCAGGAAGTGGCTTCTATTTTGAAAGCGCCATGTTCCATAGCCTGCCTTCGCTCCATTTAAAGGGATATCAACCAGATTCCTTTTCCTACGGCTTCCCCATGGTGTGAAAAGTCTTTAGACATAGTTTCAGGCTTTTATTTTGAAAAATGAGCGAGAAAGATCACATCGTGTCAGTGTATAGCTGGGTGTCCCCAGAATTTTGCTTGCGCAAAAGTTTGGAGCAGCCTTTGTGTCTCTCTCTCCTATTGACGAAGCTAAAGTACCGGTTGATATATTATTGATTATATATTGAAAAAACAACCTGAGGATTGATTATGAAAAAAAGTTTGACGTGTTTCTGTGGACATTACGGATACTATTTGGAATTTTCGTCTGCGATGTCGTGACCGCTCGCGCCTGTGGATTTCTGAACATAACGCGCCAAACAAATGGAGGTATTTTGGATATAAAAATAATCTTTATGGAACAAAAGGAACATTTATTGTGTAACTGCGAGTCTTGTGAGTGCAAACATCCGAAGATCAAAGGTAAGCAATTTAATATATTGCTTTTCTGACTTTCATGACCAATCTACTTGGCTGCTAGCTGTTTGTAATATTTTGTCTACTGAGAGAGATGTTCTGCTGATGTTGACGTAAATGATCTCGCTAACGGGATGGGTGCATCAGCGTGCCTCCCAATGACCAAACCACGTTTCTGGGCCTCTGAATGGAGCAGAGATAAAACCCTGTAACCCAATCGGAGCGTTTCATGATTGTCAACTAAAGGCTTAAATTAAGACTTGAACCACTGGGTGACTGACTGACAGAGCATTTCTCCCATCTCTCTCGCCACACCACATGGTAATGTGTCACTTAATCTCTGCCCTAACTCCACTAGAAAAACCAAGAACTGGGCTCAAAGTGTCCCAGAGTAGGTGCTGATCTAAGATCAGTTTTGATCATAATGAATCAGATTATCATGAACACAAAAGATCTGATCCTAGAACAGCACTCATACTCAGATACTTTGTGGATATGGGCCCTGATCTGCGAAGTAGAGCAGGACAGTAAATGAGGCCAGCTCAGTTCAGTCCTGGTCAGTAATGCAGTTATTATGGAGCCACTGCAGCAGAGGAGACTGGCTCTATGCCACTCTAATGGGCTCCAAAAGGGCCACAGCGAGACAGGCAACACAATAGACACTATGATCACAGTCACACCATCCCAGACCTGCAGCTACTTCACTACTATTCACAGCATTATGATGCACACGGTCTGTCAAAAGGACAACAACCCTGAGTAGGTGAGGATGGAGACACAAGAAGAATTGAGTGTTGATGAAAAGGGTGATGTTTACTATGCTATGCTGCACCCTCCATGTAAACATGGCATGGTAGCACTTTACATTAGAACATGGAACTGAGTAATAGTAGCAAGTTAATTACTCAAACTGAAAACTTTATTCTCTAATAATACAACAGGCCTTGTTTTAGGGTAATACACTGTATAGCATACTTGTTTCATCAGCTAGAGATGCTCACAATTATTGTCTATGAGAAACCTTCGTTAGTACAGGATAGCTTATTCTTCTGGATTTCCAACAGAAATAGGCTGTAGGTTAGGCTATCCCGAATGAGTTTCAGGCAGCACAGTGAGGAGGCTGTTCCCTGGCAAGGAGAAATACCATTTTGTTTAATCTTAGACCAAATCATCAAGCTAATAGTCATATGTTATAAGGACTAGGTTCAGTAATAACGGAACACACTTCATGCTTCTGCCTTTGCTCTCTGTCTCTCTGCACACCAGTCTGACTAGCCTGGATTTGTAAACCAATGTTTTGTATGAGGTGATCGCTGCCGACCAATCAGAAAGTGCCTCAGACACTTGCAATGCAGACCAGCCCCCAAGATAGAAAGAGAGGAAGCACTTGTGGTTTCAATGAGAAGGGGTTACTATGGGACAATTTAGTGCTGGGTTACTCTCGGTCAATTTTTAGGGTAGTGAGTGGAATCAATGAAGGGTGAGATGCTGCAGCAGAGCAGTTGTTGGCAAACAACCAACCATTGATTATACTGACAAATAACATTAGTTAATATCACCAACGAATCGAATAGCCACCATTCAACTGAATGCACTTATACATTGACGTAACTAGGTTCGATATAACTATACTAATTTAAATATAAACGATTAACATTTTATTAATAAGACTGCAACATATGATTAATTCATACATAAATAGGAATTATATATGGGTGGGAAAAAAGCAACCATCAGATCATGATTCATGTTATAGACTTATTTCACGCCTCTTGAAATGAACCCGACAGGGAACGCTCGACATTAACCTCGTCGTGATGTCAGTAGGACAAGTTGGAGGGGGCGGGGCACATTAACTAGCGTCTGTTCCGTTCATCACACACAAGCTAGCAGTGAACTATCAGCTCGTGTAGTATGTACATTGTTTTAACTTATCAATAACATGCAAAATAGCAGATATAAATGTGTCTAGAGTTAGATCAGAACCAAAACGCAAAAACGAGAGCAGCAACAACAGAAAAACAAGCACCGAACTCAGACAGTAGCTAGCTAGTTCCATAAGGTTAACTAGCCTCGACCCTGAGAGAAGGAAGCCTTCTCCTACTACCACATAAAGTAACTGTTTGAGTAAAATATAACTCGTTAATTTGATTTACGGTCATAACTAATGTAAGTTAGCTAACTTGCTAACATGACAGCTAACTAAGCTGTACATCATTCTAAATTACTCACTGGGTGCCTATACGTAGTTAATGATACCTCACTCAGTAACGCTATGTGTACAAGCTGTTTCATATATGTGTTGCTGCTATTGTTGTCACTTGTTTGGCTAGCTAACATTCGCAACAACAATAGCTAACTAGCTAACGCGTTACCAAGTTCAAGTTGTCCGTTTTGCTAGCTAGCTTACTAGTAAGCTTAACGTTCTTACCATCAATGTCATTGAGCAGAGCCGTGTCAATATCGCTGGGGTCATTTAGGGATATGGTTGGATCCAGATTATCCAGTGACTGATCGTCAAAAGACAAGTTCATTTTTGCTGTCTCGTTATGGTTAGATAAATCACTGTGGCTAAAAACTTACACAAACATCGATTTAAGTGGAAATCGTATCTAGCTACATTTGCAATAATTCCAGTGAGATAAACTCTGTTATTGATCTGTCAAATAGTGCCTTCTTCTGTCTTCATATTGATGCCCAAGAGGCACACTTCTCACGCTAAACAGTGCTCATTGAGGATCCACATGTTTAGCCAGCTAGTTACAGAGCGCTTAATGAGTGACACTTGTTCTAGCCAACCCCCGACCACTTGTGAATGCTGACTCCCCCTTCATGGTCTCATACCTTTCTTTGACTGGCAACTCCAGGACGAAATACAGTGTCCATGGTATTTACATTTGTGCATGGCTATTGCAAAGAATAAAAAGCAGTGTTCCTTGAAAACGAATATATTGTTGGATGAACACTGTGGGGAAATACATATCCAAAGTCAATAAGCTTCTTCAAGTGCCAAATACATAAATTGAACGTGGAAATATCATGTCATGTTTTTAATATTTGTTTTGTTTCGTGGTCTGTACTTATATAATGCATTAATGACGTTTTATAATCGAGAAAACGGTATTGTCCTCTGGAAAACAACAGCATGGGTGTTTATTATGGGCTTGTCCTTAACAGCCAATCAACGCCAAGCAGGGGTGGGCTAACTACTGTTCAAGCTTGTGTGGCCCGTAGTGATGACTGTCTGTAGAACCAGAGAATTCGACCAATGGGGAACTCGGAAACCGAGTGGGGTGATCTGACATCACGACTTTGGCTCCCGTGGTTACATCATGTATTTCTCCTGGAGTAGTGGAGGGGAAGGGGGAGCAGGCTAAATATATGGAGGGACATACATAGTACAGTGCGGCTTCAAAACTTTTAGGGCAAGACGAGATTAACAGGGTTGATTTAACAAAGCTCATGGAAGTCCCCTTTGGTTGGACAATGACATGTAGCATAAAGTCAAAGCAAACATTTTCCTCAAAGAATAAATAACAAAAACACATATTATTCAAACCATGGTAATTAAGCAATTAACACAAAGTAATGGCTCTCTAAAAAGACCATTCAATAATCAACAATAATAACCTTGATCAAATTATCCGATATGTGGATTGTAGTAGGACATGTGAGCCGTGTGTGAGCTCACCAAAACACAAGCACACACAAAGGGGGCACAACAAAGGTGTGGTACTGGAAAGAAATGGGTCAACGACCGACAGTAGCACAGCTGCAAACTAGTTGTTGAATAGCAAGCAGTGGAGCAGGAGAGATATAGTATATAGGGGCCCGGCCTGCTTTCAGCAGGACTGCCTTTGTTGCCTGGGGCGATTGTTGTCCTGACTGACATGATGCTCTTTTGAATCTGGTAACACACCAGGAGATCAGTGTGATGCTCAACAGGCAGCCAAAGGAGCAGTCAGTTATCAGCATAGATCCAATTGAGAGGTCTATGGGTGTGCACTGTATTCAGTCAGGGAGATCCAGGCAGATCTAAACTGAACAAAAATCTAAATGTAAAATGTTGGTCCCATGTTTCATGAGCTGAAAAAATAAAATCCCAGAAAATGTACATAAAAAGCTTATGTCTTTCAAATTGTGCACACATTTGTTTACGTCCCTGTTAGTGAGCATTTCTCATTTGCCAAGATAATCCATCTACCTGACAGGTGTGGCATATCAAGATTAAACAGCATGATCATTACACATGTGCAATTTATGCTGGGGACAATAAATGGCCAGTCTAAAATGTGCAGTTTTATCACACAACACAATGCCACAGATATCTCAAGTTTTGAGGGAGCGTGTAATTGGCATGCTGACTGCAGGAATGTCCACCAGAACTGTTGCCAGATAATTTAATGTTAATTTCTCTACCATAAACCACCTTAATGTCATTTTAGAGAATTTGGCAATATGTCCAACCGGCCTCACAACCACAGACCACATGTAACCACGCCAGCCCAGGACCTCCACATCCGGCTTCTTCTCCTGCGGGATGGTCTGAGACTAACCACCCGGACAGCTGCTGGAACTGGGTTTGCACAGCTGAAGAAGTTCTGCAAACTGTCAGAAATCATCTCAGGGAAGATCATCTGTGTGCTCGTCATTCTCACCAGGGCCTTGACCTGACTGTAGCTCTGCATCGTAACTGACTTCAGTGGGCAAACGCTCACCCCCGATGGACCCCGGCGCGCTGGAGAAGTGCACTCTTCACAGATGAATCCCGGGTTGCAACTTTACCGGGCAGATGGCAGACAGAGAGTATGGCGTCATGTGGGCGAGGGGTTTGCTGATGTCAACGTTGTGAACAGTGCCCCATGGTGGCAGTGGGGTTATGGTATGGGCAGGCATAAGGTAGACAACAAACACAATTGCATTTTAATCAATGACAATTTGAATGCACAGAGATACCGTGATGAGATCCTGAGGCCATTCATCCGCAGCCATCACGTCATGTTTCAGCATGATAATGCACAGCCCCATGTTGCAAGGTTCTGTACACAGTTCCTGGAAGCTGAACATGTCCCAGTTCTTTCATGGCCTGCATACTCACCAGACATGTCACCCATTGAGCACGTTTGGGATGCTCTGGATAGACGTGTACAACAGCATGCTCCAGTTCCCACCAATATACAGCAACTTCGCACAGCCATTAAAGAGTGGGACAACATTCCACAGGCCAAAATCAGCAGCCTGATCAACTCTATGCGAAGGAGATGTCGTGGTGCATGAGGCAAATGATGGTAACACCAGATACTGACTGGTTTTCTGATCCACGCCCCTACTTTAAGGTATCTCTATTCCCAGTCATGTGAAATCCATCGATTAGGCCCAATTTATTTATTTAAAAATTGACTGAATTTCTTTTGTGAACTGTAACTCAGTAAAATCATTGAAATTGTTGCATGAATACATCTGGAGTGTCTGCATGGACATCAACAGGAAACTATTACCTTGGCATGGGAGGGGAGGTATAACTACCTACAGTATAAGGGGAAAGGTTCAGGGTAGGGGAAACATGCAGTGCTATGAATAACATGGTGCAAGAAGTGAGTCTGTTGCATCACTCAGTGGGCCACTACGCCAGGTTGAACTATGAGCTTGTCTCTGCCTGAATTTACCATGTGTGTTCACTATCATATTTCATATACTAACACCATCGCAAGGACAAATGTAATACACACAAGAAAATAACCATAAACAAAGTGTTGGTAGAGGTCACACGTTGCTAGTGTTTTATTGGTTAATACGTGCATAATCAGGTCACACAATAGAAAGCTGAAACCAAAGTAATGAATTGCAGAACAGCACAGCCATAGAACACCCACATCATCATACAGGAGGGACAAGAGTTCTCCTGACCATTTAGTCTAGACCGGAACATTTCCTAGTCAGGAAAAACAGCTGTTCCTCAACAGAACACCGGAGGACACAATTTCCAGCTCCCCCATGTCCATACTCAGTGAGCAAAACTGGTTGAAAAAACATTTAACTAGTTTTGCTGTTGAAATTACATATTTCAACCAGTTTTGCGGGTAGTGAAGAGATACATTGGGTTACAATGTCCAATAGCTCATTCCTGTTGCAACCCAACAGGTCCACATGTTCCATAGCAATCCAACAGGTCCACATGTTCCATAGCAACCCAACAGGTCCACATGTTCCATAGCAACCCAACAGGTCCACATGTTCCATAGCAACCCAACAGATCCACATGTTCCATAGCAACCCAACAGGTTCACATGATCCATAGCAACCCAACAGGTCGACATGTTCCATAGTAACCCAACAGGTTCACATGATCCATAGCAACCCAACAGGTTCACATGATCCATAGCAACCCAACAGGTTCACATGATCCATAGCAACCCAACAGGTTCACATGATCCATAGCAACCCAACAGGTCGACATGTTCCATAGCAACCCAACAGGTTCACATGATCCATAGCAAACCAACAGGTTCACATGTTCCATAGCAACCCAACAGGTCGACATGTTCCATAGCAACCCAACAGGTCGACATGTTCCATAGCAACCCAACAGGTCGACATGTTCCATAGTAACCCAACAGGTTCACATGATCCATAGCAACCCAACAGGTCGACATGTTCCATAGCAACCCAACAGGTTCACATGATCCATAGCAAACCAACAGGTTCACATGATCCATAGCAAACCAACAGGTTCACATGATCCATAGCAAACCAACAGGTTCACATGATCCATAGCAAACCAACAGGTTCACATGATCCATAGCAACCCAACAGGTCGACATGTTCCATAGCAACCCAACAGGTCGACATGTTCCATAGCAACCCAACAGGTTCACATGATCCATAGCAAACCAACAGGTTCACATGATCCATAGCAAACCAACAGGTTCACATGATCCATAGCAAACCAACAGGTTCACACAACCATCTGATCGGAGGACAGCGTAAAAGATTAAGCATATACATAATGCTTTCTGGTTATAAAAAATAAAAAGTGACACACATAGAAATCAACTGTTTAAAGTGACATGTTATATTTGTTCAGTAACAAAGAATCTTAGTTCAAACATCTCTATGCTTTGTCCAGCCTTAAGACATAAGAGGAACAGCAACTGTTGATTGTAAAATGTATGCTACTATTTCATAAGAGGTGGAATTAAAGCAACAGAAGACCAACTAGGACAAGAATGAAACAGAGTTAAAGCGCATTAATAACAGTTTATTCTGTTACAGTATTCTAAAACACATTCAAACATTAATGCCCAAGACAAATCATACAAATAATGTACTTGTTTGTAATATCACCCTCACATTTATAAATGATTGTTACAAATAATGTTTGATCTGGAAGCAGATGTTTTTAAATAAAATACAGTAAGGTCTTTTTTACTTATTTGAGTATCTCATTTACAGTATAATACACATTACTTTGATAAGTATATAAGGATACTTGCAAGTAAACACATAGTTCCTATTGAAGTGAAACGTCATGGCGTTTTGTAGTTATTCATTTGGTGTTAATTGTAGAAGCTTTATAAGCATTAACTTTGAAAAGTACTGGCAAAAGAGTTGAAATGAAGAACGAACCTCTTTTGCCTCAAAGGTCTGTAGCCCATGTTTTCCTGACAACAGGAAGAGAATGTTATGCCCGCATCTAACTCCATTACCTACTGTAGGTAAGCAAAGTAAAATAGAATGTTAACAGGTTAAAATGGGCCGTCCCACTAGCAGAGTCACAGCCCACAGCTACCGCCCACTGTAATCCTCAAAAATAAAAGACAGGAAGCTTTACCAGACAATTTAGACCACAGTAAAAACACATAAAACACGGTAAAAATAACGTTTTTGGTCATCCTTCTGAAGCACATCCGAACCTATTTCTGTTCCACACATGTATGTGTAAAGAGAGGAGAGCAGGGGAGCTTCCCCAAAGTAGAAAGGATCTGGGAGGAATTTGTTTTCCTGCATGACATTACTGTACATATACAACCAGGAGACCAAACAATACATTAATGAGTTAGCCTTTCGACTAGGCGACCTACACAAAAGCTAATAATTCAGTTGGACTTATAAACATGTACTGCAGGTAATACTCACATATTTCTGATGTATATACATATATTTATGTAAACATACATACATTTTTTTTTATTACAATAACTACATGTATAAGCGTTTGCAATAACTCTTTTCTGTGAAGTATGCTACCAATACGCCATCATAAATTTACAATTTGATTCGATTTTCAGTGCCATATTTCACCTGCACTATTCCTTTAATTTCCATATCAGGAAAAAGTGTCCGGTTTTCTATTTACGGCTGTCTGTAAAGTGTGCTTTGTAGAGCAGAAAAGGGCTGAAATTTCATAAAGATATAAAATCTTATGCAATTAGTCTAAGAAAATGTCTTGTGTCCTATAAAAACAGTTCCCATCTTATTAACACAAGGATAAACATACCGAAACGTTCAAGGGTCCAAAAGTGCATAAAGTTCATTAAATTGGTCTCATGGTAGAAGGGGAAGGAAAACATTGAAGAATAGCCCAATATCAGTAGACACCAGTGGAGGCTGCTGAGGGGCTGGAAAGAAGCAAACGGAATGGCATTAAACACATGGAAACCATGTGTTTGATGTTGTTGATACCTTTCCACTTATTCCGCTCCAGCCATTACCACGTTCCCGCCCTTCCCAATTAAGGTGCCACCAACCTCCTCTGATAAACAATTACTAAATTAGTTTGTCATTAAAAAGTCTTTGGAAGAACTCAAAATCGCTACACTTACATAGTGTACAGATAGTACCAGAGCGGAACGTCACTGCTGCAACTCATACGGTTGTTGTCGTGGTAGTATTAATCACATTCCATTTGTCACATGCGCAGAATACAACAGGTATTTCACCTTACTGTGAAACGCTTATTTACAAGCCCTTAACCAACAATGCAGTTTTATGAAAAATAAGAGTTAAAAAAAATATTTACTAAATGAACTAAAGCAAAAAAATAAAAGAGCAACAATAAAGTAACAATAACGGGGCTATATACAGGGGGTAACGGTAACGGGTCAATGTATGGTACCGGTACCCCCTGTATAATATCCATCAGAAATATTTGGTGGGTGTTACTTAGGTTCTGATTGAAAAGACTACTTTGGACCCTTTCCTTCCCTACAGTATGTACACACCACACAGATAACATGGAGGGAAGTTGACAACAGCTTTTCAAAGAGGAAAGCAAATATAAAAGCTGTGTGCCAGATATTTGCTGTGGTGCCATAGGGCTTGAACCTTGACATGGCTGCTTGCAGCTGTATATATTTTGTCCTTCTCCCTTTTGAAATGTGGAGACAGACAGATACAGGTAAGTCATGTTTGCTATTTGGCCCTGCAGAACTATTGTGCCATAATTGAGTAACACTAGCATGGAGTCTGTCAAACAGTAGTCTTTCCTCATGCATTGCCTTTCCCTGTACCAACATTTCACAACTGTAGAATGGGTAATGAAAGGGTTAAGGAAACCTAAAAAGGAACGTGAGTAAATAATAAAAAAGAGACAACTACAGAGTGCAGCGCTATTACATAGTACAGTACAAACTGTTAAAAGAATAAATGCATCAATTATTCATAAGCTACATTTATTAAAATAACACAGTACTCCTCTGTTTGTATAGACTATATGCCTCGGTCTGCTTTTTCAGAAGGATTTTTTCTGTTAACCTTCACACCTTCAGAGGAACATAAAGACGAGGTTGTGTCATTTTATCCTCATCCTCACAATGTTAGGTTATATCCTCCTTAGGGTAGCTAGCTGCAGATGAGATACAAGACGACAGACACATCCCACACTGACAGACGGATCAAACCCTCAATAGTAATACATGATGCAACGCGGCTGGGCAGGCGGACAGCAAGCAGACAGCAAGCAGACAGCAAGCAGACAGCAAGCATGGTCCTCTGCAGGAGGAGGATTGGTGTTCAGTTCAGTAGCTACACTGCTGCTTGGCAGGAGTGGCGGATAGGGGATACCTAGGTACTGCAGATGTCTCAGAGAGAGAGGTTTCCTGGGGGAGAGTCTACAAGGCAAAGAGGGCATCCTCCGTCCGTTCAGCCTTCTTGCGGGTGCCGCTGGGGGCGCTGAGAGGGGGACCAGGCTCATCACCAGGGAGCGATGGTAAGGAATCGACCACCTTCGCTCGATCCTCCAGAAACTTATCAAACTCTAGAGGAAGAGGAGAGAAAACCCCTGTTAACAGCAGGACATATACAAATGGTTAGTCAGTTGTTGACTTTTTGGGTAGTGATCCTCATTGCTGCACCTTCTGGAGAGGCACAGTACTGCATGTTTTTGCCCCACATCAGCAGTGAAACACCTGATTCAGCCAATCAATGTGTTGAAGATCAGTAGATTGGTTGAATCGGGTGTGATGGTACTAAACTGAGACAAAAGCCTGCAGTACTGCGGCTCTCCAGGAGCAGGATTGAGAATAACAGCACAAAGGCTGCGTTTAAACAGACAGCCAATTCTGATCTGATTGGATTGGTCAAAAGACCAATTAAGTGGCAAAAGATCAGAATTAGGCTGCCTGTGTAAACGCAGCCTAATATATCAAGTACTAAAGAGCTGATCAGAGAATTTTGACACAAATTAGGAAACTGAATCTATGCCACATTTAATGAGAGCTTCTACATGAGACATGCACAGTATCAAGTGTTAGTGCCCTGAATCCATCCATACCTTCACTCGTCACCCCTTCCTCACCATCTAAACCATCGCCTTTCTATTCAGAGGAGAAGAAATGGAAATCAGTGAATCCATAACATTTGTGGGCAAGTCTGCCAGGAGGAGCACACAACCATTGACTCACCAAGATGCCTTACAGTAAATGGACATTGTTAGGCGTCAAAGTCGAAACATTAGTCTTCCCTTCGGTATTGAATAAGTATGGGTTGCAAAATTATTTCCCAAAATCCCCTTGTTCTCCTTAAATCTCGGAGTAGAATTCACAGATTTCCTGCTTATTCCCTCTTGATTCCAGGAATCTTCCAACAAGGATTTCTTGAAAACCAGGGGATTTTGGGAAAGTTAGACATGTTACAACCCTACGTACAAGTTGACTAAGCTACTTACCTCCCTGACCTCTACAGGACACCATTCACAACTCAGGGAGGTCACTCTCACGCAGTGCTTTTGTACTGACATTGAGGTACTTCAAGAACATGTACTTTCCACCACTGTGACGGACCCATGCTTCCACCATACTTCAATAGACCCATCCACTCGTCCATCCAACTTTTCAGAACCTGTTTACTCTGCTATATATCCCTTTAAGGACCTGTGAGTACCTTTCACATTCATCAGGGAGAACCACTGTAGCATCAACTGGTGTGATATGATACAATACCAATGTCATCTTTAGACAGGCAGGTTTTATTCTTCACTCCAATAGATTCTCTAGATTAGCATTATGGTAGCATGTGAGAGATAGGTCACAGTTATATCACTCTCATCATTGGTGGAAAACCATTAGTCAGATAATGAATGGAAGGAAGATGGTCAACTAAAGTTTGGAACACTACATGTGATCTACCTGGTTACGTGAGATGGATAGAAATGTGAATAAAGAAAAATAAACGAGAGAGAAGAGGAGAGAGAAGAGAGCGAGAGAAATCAAGGTAAAGAAGCTCACCACATCAGCACAGAGCCACTCCTCTATGTCATCCATGACAGAGGACTGCGATACGGGGATCTATGGAGCAAAGCCATGGACAAACCCAGCGGACGGCACAAAGCCACACAATAATAAACCCACCCGACAACACAACAGAACAAAGAAATGACAAAAACAAAAGAAAAACAACAAGAAAAGATTCACCGGAGGCTCTGAGAGGAAAATGACAAATAACAAAAACAAAGCCATCAAACCAAAACCAAGATCAGAGGAAGAGAACACCAGACACATGGCCGTAGTCCTCAGACAGTCTCTGTCTGTGTGTGCAGGTTCCTCTTTCATGTTCAACTCATTGATTTATTATGCATAGGGACAGGATTTCTAGCTGACTACATGACCTGACCAGGAAAAAATAAATAATAAGAATTGGGTCCCTGGGCATAGGCTATTATTACCAGTTCATAGGCTATTACCAGTTCATAGGCTATTACCAGTTCATAGGCTATTTATTACCAGTTCATAGGCAGTAACCAGTTCATAGGCAGTAAACAGTTCATAGGCAATAACCAGTTCATAGGCTATTACCAGTTCATAGGCTATTACCAGTTCATAGGCAATAACCAGTTCATAGGCAATAACCAGTTCATAGGCAATAACCAGTTCATAGGCAATAACCAGTTCATAGGCTATTACCAGTTCATAGGCTATTACCAGTTCATAGGCAATAACCAGTTCATAGGCAATAACCAGTTCATAGGCAATAACCAGTTCATAGGCTATTACCAGTTCATAGGCTATTACCAGTTCATAGGCTATTACCAGTTCATAGGCTATTACCAGTTCATAGGCTATTACCAGTTCATAGGCTATTACCAGTTCATAGGCAATAACCAGTTCATAGGCAATAACCAGTTCATAGGCAATAACCAGTTCATAGGCAATAACCAGTTCATAGACTATTACCAGTTCATAGGCAATTACCAGTTCATAGGCTATTACCAGTTCATAGGCAATAACCAGTTCATAGGCAATAACCAGTTCATATGCAATAACCAGTTCATATGCAATAACCAGTTCATAGGCAATAACCAGGGCCCAGAGATTTACCTGGGTCAAATCACATGGTCAGGATTCTGGGAAAACTCTTGTCCCAGACCACTTCCAAGGTATTTATTTTGTCCTTGTTAGTTCTAATGAGTAGTCATGAAACTATCAGCTGATTTGATAGCTACAGTTATGTAACACTGTTAATTAGTCCAGGTCATTAGTCAATTAGCAGATCAGCCAATTCACATGAGTCAATCATTTATTGGAAGGACAACCAGCAAATGACAGGGACCACCGAAGACTGGGAATGAGGACTAATGTCATAATGACACACAAGCACACACAGAGCATGAGCAACGCTGGCTGCATGACATCATGCAGTGATAGTGAGAATGGAAAGGAGAAGGTGAGAGGGTGGATGCCATGGTTTGTGTGTCATGTGGAGGTCGGAGTGACTCCGGGTACAGTACCAGCAATCGGGACTGATAGGAGAGGGGTCAATGGTCATGAAGTCTGCTCTAACATTTGCATATATGCACAGGTCTAGGATCAGCTTACACTCCTGGTTTAATGGTTCTGGGTGAAAGTATACCCATATGCACAGATCTAGGATCAGTTTACCTTCCCCAGATCCTAACCTGAACCATTCATTAAAACATCCGTATCACGATGTAACTGAATCCTAGCCGATCTCTTTCAATCTCCTTCTAGTTGCCGATCACAAAGATCCAAGAGACGGAGATACTGAGAAGTTACACAGAAGTACACAAACTAGTGGTGTTGAGAGCAGAACACTATGATGGAGAAGAGATCATGCTCAAGCTGCCAGGCATCTGCATTCACTGATGTCATGTCGACAATCTAGTCTTTAGAATCTAGATTATCTAACAGATCAAATTCCACTGTTGTGTACCGATATAAGAAGGACATAAACGTATCATGCTCTTAAAGATTCTATTAGCTCTTTTGGGACTTTGACGAGAGATGTTGAAACAAAGAATCAAGGAAAACATCAACAGGTACTGTTGTGTAGGATGCTCCATACACTAGGTCACTAGCGGTAGATAGAAAACTCACTCAAAAGGTAAAACAGAGGGTGAGTTACTGTAAGGGAATTCCCCACAGAGTCACGTGATCTGCATAATGATATGAAAGTCAGATCATATGGATTTGGCTGTCTAGCTAGCTAAACTCCTTTCCAGCAACTTCACAATGTATTGTTTTTAAGCCTTGTTCACAGATTCCGGTTGTTGAACATTATGCAAAGTCAACTTTGCAAAGCCAACAGGGTTGACATAGAATGGTCAACATCCCTTCAAATTAGTGGATTCTGCTATTTCAGCCATACCCATTGCTGACAGGTGTATAAAATCAAGCTCACAGCCACGCAATCTCCAGACAAACATTGGCAGTAGAATGGACTTACTGAAGAGCTCAGTGACTTTCAACGTGGCACCGTCATAGGATGCCACCTTTCCAACAAGTCAGTTTGTAAAATTTCTGCCTTTCTAGAGCTACGCCGGGTCAACTGTAAGTGTTGATATTGTGAAGTGGAAACGTCTAGGAGCAAAAACAGCTCAGCCGTAAAGTGGTAGGCCACATAAGCTCACAGAACTGGACCGCCGAGTGTTGAAGTGCGTAAAAATCATCTGTCCTCGGTTGCAACACTCACTACCGTGTTCCAAACTGCCTCTGGAAGCAACATCAGCACAATAACTGTTTGTCTGCAGGTTAATGAAATGGATTTCCATGGCCTAGCAGCCGCACACAAGCCTAAGATCACCATGCACAATGCAAAACATCAGCTGGAGTGGTGTAAAGTTTGCCTCATTGGACTCTGGAAATGCATTCTCTGGAGTGGTGAATCACGCTTCACCATCTGGGTTTGGTGGATGCCAGGAGAACGCTACCTGCCTGAAAGCATAGTGCCAACTGTAAAGTTTGGTGGAGGATGAATAATGGTCTGGGGCTGCTTTTCATGGTTCGGGCTAGGCCCCTTAGTTCCAGTAAAGGGACATCTTAACACTACAGCATACAATGACATTCTAGATGATTCTGTGCTTCCAACTTTATGGCAACAGTTTTGGGAAGGCCCTTTACTGTTTTTGCATGAAAATGCCCCCGTGCACAAAGCAAGGTCCATACAGAAATGGTTTGTCGAGATCGGTGTAGAAGAACTTGACTGGCCTGCACAGAGCCTTGACCTAAACCCCATTGAACACATTTGGGATGAATTGAAATGCCGACAGAGCCAGGCCTAATCGCATGACATCAGTGCCTGATCTCACTAATGTTCGTGGCTGAATGGAAACAAATCCCTGCAGCAATGTTCCAACATCTAGTGGAAAGCCTTCCCAGAAGAGTCAAGGCTGTTATAGCAGCAAAGGGGGGACCAAGTCCATAATAATGCCCATGATTTCAGAATGAGATGTTCGACGAGCAGCTGTCGACACACCATGGTCAACAGGGTTGACATAGGACTAGAATTCAAATAAATAAAAGTATGGTACAATATTGAACAGTTTAATACCAATCACAACAGCAACCAATGTGTCAGATCATCAACAGTATTGTAACTAATAGGTTTAATATGTTAAATGGGTTAATGCACTAGTGTTCCAGTGTTAAAACAGGACTTCTATGCTAGTTGTCTTTAAATATGTATAGTATATTATCTCCACTGAACAAAAGTATAAACACAACATGTAAATTGTTTGTCCCATATGTTGGTCCCAAGCTGATTACACGGCATGATCATTACACAGGTGCACCTTGTGCTGGGAACAATAAAAGGCCACTCTAAAATGTGCAGTTTTGTCATACAACACAATGCCACAGATGTCTCAAGTTGAGGGATCGTGCAAGTGGCATGGCAGGAATGTCCACCAGAACTTTTGCCAGATAATTTTATGTTAATTTCTTTACCATAAGCCACCTTAATGTCTTACTAGAGAATTTGGCAGTACGTCCAACCGGCCTCACAATCACAGACCATGTGTATGGAGTTGTGTGGGCGAGTGAGTTGCTGATGTCAACGTTGTGAACAGAGTGTCCCATGGTGGCGGTGGGGTTATTGTACGGGCAGGCATAAACTACAGACAACGAACACAATTGCATTTTAATCGATGGTAATTTGAATGCACAGAAATACTGTGAAGAGATCCTGAGGCCCATTTTTAAAAAAAGGTATCTGTGACCAAGAGATGCATATCTGTATTCCCAGTCATGTGAAATCCATGGATTAGGGCCTAATGAATGTATTTAAATGGACTGATTTCCTCATATGAACTGTAACTCAGTAAAATCTTTGCAATTGTTGCATGTTGCGTTTATATTTTTGTTCAGTGTAGTTCAATAAAAATGTATCTATAGACCGTTAGCTTGACAATGCATCTGACAGAGATGGTGATACTTATTGCTACACAGACGTTTGAACCAGGTCGAATCAGCAATAATGATACTGTTGACAACAAATCTGATGTCAACCATAGAAATAGAATCCCTTTTAAAATGGCCGCCGGTCTATCCATTCTAGACCGACTGACTTGAATGGGGATTCCCGTTCCAGTGATTATATTTCTATAATGTCAACAGCCATGGCAACATAACACCTGTTGTGCAGCAGTAAAGTATCTGTACCTCTCCTGGGTTTAGTGTGTGACTGTTAGACATTAACTGTTTGTGACTGCTGAAAACCCACACCTGGCCCTGGGGACCAAGCAGACCTTTCACGTCATCCATGAAGGGAGGATGAGAGGACCAGGACCAACAGTAGGAGGGACAGAGTGAAGGGAGTCCACATTTGTAACAGTAGGTAGGTGTGTGTTTGTATTCAGAATATGCATAACTCAGATTCACCAGCTCAGAGGTCCTAGGAGTTTAGATTCCTTTCAGAGCACACAAGGACAAATTAAGATTCTAACAGCTTATTTATTCATCATTGTGTGGGTATTGTACAATTGGAGGAGTCGTCTGGCTTTTTCTAACGTGTCTCCATTCTACTGTTGGCGCTAGCTGGTTTAGCAGTGCTGGGATATGGATTGTCAGGGGGATGGATGGATGGATGGGGGGGGGGGGGGGGGTGATGAGGGTGCCAGCGGTGTAGGGGGATATGGATGATGGGGTGATTGGACATAGGGGGAGGACACTGAGGATGGAGTCCTCACCATTCCTTGGGTAATAAGCCAGCTGTCTATGGGCAGCTCCAACTCTGGGTTATCATCCCCTATGACCCTCAGCTGAATCAACAACAGAACAACACCTTACACAAGATAGAGGAAGCCCCAGACCAGAGCAACAGAGCACAGAGAGGAAACAGAGAAATCAAATGCAATGCAACAACCTAGACTGAAGAAAATATAGGGAGAGGAAAGGATGGGGGGAACAAATGAGAGGAAAATACCAGAATCATTCCAATTAAAAGGTGAACGCATGGGGAAAGGAGGAAGAAAATAAGGATAGTTTGAACTTTGAATCCTCAGCTGATCACTAAGCCCCAGACTGGCAGATACATTCCATCTGAGGCAATCTCAACTGGCACTGGAGGGTGAAGGGTGTGTGTAATCGGTTTGTGTAATCGGTGTGTGTGAGAGAGAGAGAGTTTAGATTTCATAATACTTTATGTCTGGCCTTACAGGTGTAGAACCTGATTACAAAGTGCCTTGTTAGTACTGACTGACTGTGGTACAAGAAGTGGAATGAAAAAAATAAATACAAGAGTTTTGACAATTTGAAGGAGAAAAGGTGACATGCAAAAAGTGGAATTCAATAGCATGGTTTCCTATGACCTTTGACACCCATAACGTGACAAAATACTGTCTTACAGAAAGCAATGACCAAGACGAGAGGAAAAAACAACACCAAACACTACTGAGGAATGACAGAATGACCAAGTAATGGGAGTTTATAGTTTAAAATGTCTAGAGAGAGTATTACATGTAGCTCTTTAGAATACCTAGTTATACTAGACTACAAGCCATGCGGTAGTGTGTGCTTGTTACTCCAACAGTGTAGTTCACCATACAGAGCTGGCTAGCCATGGTCTACTACTGTATTAATCTGGTATTACTCCTGGAAAGTCAGAGGCCTGTGTCCCAAAGGGCAACCTATTCCCTATATAGTTCACTACCTTTTGACCAGGGCACTATATAGGGGATAGGGTGCCATTAGTGGTACAGAGAGCAGAGGTCAACTAACATCACACTACAGGCCATCACATGCAGAGAGAGGAGACCATGAGCTGAGAGATTAACCTTATCAGCCATTTTAACAGCACGTCAACCACACTTCACACTTCACTGTGGTGGGATGTGAATCTAAACTACATCCTCCAGCATGCTTTGGTGCACTCACCCCTCCAGTGGCGTTCTGTTGTCTGACGTCCAGAGCTGAGGCAAGCCCACCCAGGGCTCGAGGGTCCTCGTACTTCACACTGACAACACACACACACAGACAGAGAGAACACGTTAGATCCCGTCCCACTATGTGGCATGGAGATGGTTCTGGAAGGCTGAGAGTGGTTCTAGAACAGGAATGGACAACACCACATTCACAACTCTGGTCCTGGGGGACAGCATATTGCAGGCTTTTGTTCCAGCCCAGTTCTAACACACCAGAGTACATTGATGTTAGTCTAACTAGAAGACTATGATAAATAGATTTTATTAATCAGGTGTGCCATTGCGGGACTGTGACCAAAAGCCTGCACACACAGCAGTCAGTCTGACAGGATCAAAGCTGCAAATCCATAGTAACAGGGTTCTAGAAGTTTGGAAGGGGTTCTAGAAGTTTGGAAGGGGTTCTAGAAGCCAAGGGGAGAGCTAAGTTTGAGGAAGCCATACTTTTTGCGTTGATCTGCCAGAGAGCTGGTCCTGGTCTGAGCAAACATGTCAAAGTCGTCTCCAGGGTTGTGGCCCGACAGAGAGGACAGGGTACCACTGACACTAACCCCACCCACATCTGAGAGAGAGAGAGAGAGAGACAGAGAGACAGAGAGACAGAGAAGGGGAGGAGGAAGGGCAGAGAGAGAGGCAGAGACGCACAGAGAGAGAGAGAGGCAGAGGAGAGAAAGAAAGAAAGGAAGAGTTGAGAGAGGGTGTAAAGGGGGGTGTGGGGAAGAGAGAAAAATAAATAGATGAGATCTAAATGTCCACAATGACAGTCATCATCCTGCACCAGTCCTCTAGAATCAATGACAGTCATCATCCTGCACCAGTCCTCTAGAATCAATGACAGTCATCATCCCGCGCCAGTCCTCTAGAATCAATGACAGTCATCATCCTGCACCAGTCCTCTAGAATCAATGACAGTCATCATCCTGGGTTCTGGTCTACTACCTGCCCTCCAGGACACCTACACCACCCGATGTTACAGGAAGGCCATAAAGATCATCAAGGACAACAACCACCCGAGCCACTGCCTGTTCACCCCGCTACCATCCAGAAGGCGAGGTCAGTACAGGTGCATCAAAGCTGGGACCGAGAGACTGAAAAACAGCTTCTATCTCAAGGCCATCAGACTGTTAAACAGCCACCACTAACATTGAGTGGCGGCTGCCAACACACTGACACTGACTCAACTCTCAGCCACTTTAATAATGAGAATTGATGGGAAATGATGTAAAATATATCACTAGCCACTTTAAACAATGCTACCTAATATAATGTTTACATACCCTACATTATTCATCTCATATGTATATACTGTACTCTATATCATCTACTGCATCCTTATGTAATACATGTATCACTAGCCACTTTAACTATGCCACTTTGTTTACATACTCATCTCATATGTATATACTGTACTCGATACCATCTACTGTATCTTGCCTATGCTGCTCTGTACCATCACTCATCCATATATCTTTATGTACATATTATTTATCCCCTTACACTGTGTACAAGACAGTAGTTTTGGAATTGTTAGTTAGATTACTTGTTATTACTGCATTGTCGGAACTAGAAGCACAAGCATTTCGTTACACTCGCATTAACATCTGCTAACCATGTGTATGTGACAAATAAAATTTGATTTGATTTGGTCAAAAGTAGTGCACTATATAGGCAATAGGGTGCCATTTGAGACGCAAGCGCTGTAGAGCAAAGGAGCATATTCTCCCCCTTTATCTGTCTCAGGCCTCAGCCAGAGCATAGTGCCACGGAGTGCAGCAACATCATTTAGGCTAACAGGCTAACAGAGGAGTCATTTACAGAGACTTATAGAGCAGGGCTTATTTCCCATTAGAGCTCTGATTAGAAACCTTCTTACACTCCACTGCCCTTGTGTGTGTGTGTGTGTGTGTGTGTGTGTGTGTGTGTGTGTGTGTGTGTGTGTGTGTGTGTGTGTGTGTGTGTGTGTGTGTGTGTGTGTGTGTATGTGTG
Organism: Oncorhynchus mykiss; assembly: GCF_013265735.2. Classification (NCBI taxonomy): domain Eukaryota; kingdom Metazoa; phylum Chordata; class Actinopteri; order Salmoniformes; family Salmonidae; genus Oncorhynchus; species Oncorhynchus mykiss. Next base: position 56,974,974 of record NC_048577.1, read on the forward strand.
TGTGTGTGTGTGTGTGTGTGTGTGTGTGTGTGTGTATGTATGGGCAGTGTGTTGCTTGCTATGGGCTATGCATCATTACAGTATAGCGTACCTAGCATCTGGTGCATTTGTATATAGTACACAGAGTATCATTTGCGTTCCTATTGAACCATTCCCCATCCTTACCCAGGCCGGCGAGCTGAGTGGACAGAGTTGAGGGACCAGAGGTAGGGTCTTGGATCAGGGTCCGGGCAGGGGAGGCTGTAGCCCCAGCCCTAGGGGCGGTCACAGGGGGGATGCTGGACGGGGGTGTGGAGGTGGCTCGGAGGCTGACCACAGCGGGCGAGCCTGGCGTTAGGTCTATCAGGTTGTCCTCTGTGGCTTCACTCAGCATCTGGAGGGAGACAACAGAACACAGTCAACACACACAGCGGTGGCTCCTGTAGAGAAAATTAACAGCGGTAGGAGGATGGAGGTAATGGAGATGTCTACTAGTCCAACACATCACTGTCCTCTACGTTAGACTACGGACATCAGAGGGCTTTACGAGAGAGAGGGAGAGAATATTCTAGTTCTCTGGAACACGACCACTATATAAAAGGTTCCATGTGAACATGGTCCAATAAGGAGGTCCATACATTACAGTAGTAAGACATGTTTCAACATTCTCCTCATTGACTCTATTCATCTCAAGACTGAGCTGGGATAGAATGGAGTGCTGTCATGTTTCAACATTCTCCTCATTGACTCTATTCATCTCAAGACTGAGCTGGGATAGAATGGAGTGCTGTCATGTTTCAACATTCTCCTCATTGACTCTATTCATCTCAAGACTGAGCTGGGATAGAATGGAGTGCTGTCATGTTTCAACATTCTCCTCATTGACTCTATTCATCTCAAGACTGAGCTGGGATAGAATGGAGTGCTGTCATACTTGCCTCCATTAGCTGACCACGACACAGAGAAACAGAGAAACACACAGAGACATAAAACTGCTATACACATGCAGCAAATTAGCCACAAACATTGACAAATCTAAATCATATCGCATTTCAGAAAATACATTGAGAATGGACTGAACCAAATAACACAATCAAATCAAATGTCATTTGTCACATGCTTCGTAAATAACAGTTGGAGACTAACAGTGAAATGCTTACTTACCTTCCAAACAACACAGAATACAATAACACATTCATAGTATAATATAACAAAATAATACATGGGCTACCAGTACCAATCTGATGGGCAGGGGTACGAGGTAATTGAGATAGACATGTACATATCGGTAGGTGTAAAGTGACTAGACTACAGGATAATAAACAGTAGCAGCAGTGTATGTGATGAGTGTGGAAATGTGGAATTGTGTGTGTGGCAACAGTGTGCCTGTGTGTACGTGTGATGTCTGTGACTGTGTGTGTGTGTGTGTTGGAGTGTCAGTGTAAAGTATGCATGCGTGAGTAGAGTGCTGATCACATCAAACTGACAGATAGTAACATTAATATCCACTCCTGTTGAGTTGTTCATAGATGTATAGATCAGTGAGATAACTCACCCCGTTATTCTGAGCCGCTCTACCCGACCGGTACCGCTCATACCTGCAACACACCACAAGTCCTCAGAGTTCCATGTAAAGAACACGTGGGCATTGGCATCAATCATACATTTACATTTCTGTCATCTATAAAACAACATGAAAGGAACGCTTTGACTTTTTGAGACCATGGAATCTTCAATAGAAGTGTCTGCTTCAGACAGGTCCCCCGGGGCCCAAGATTATTAACTGTTCTTGTAGGGCCTGCTGAAAAAAAACGTGCTCCACATGCAACATGATGTCACAGCAGATATCCTTGTTCACCAGTGGACTTTGTGTAGCTGTAAGCATATGAAGTCAAGTAAGCCTAATTGTGTGTGTGTGTGTGTGTGTTACCTCTCGTATCGTAGGAAGATGTTGTTGAGGTCGTCGTTGACGTGCAGCAGCTCCTCTGTCACCTCCTCATTGGAGACCCGGGAGATCAGCTCCACCACCCGCTGCTGCATGGCCCTGCACGTCCTGTTCAGCTCCTACACACACAAACACACACAGGGTGAGGACACAGACAGCATGGCCCAGCACGTCCTGTTCAGCTCCTACACACACAAACACACACAGGGTGAGGACACAGACAGCATGGCCCTGCATGTTCTGTTCAGCTCCTACACACACAAACACACACAGGGTGAGGACACAGACAGCATGGCCCAGCACGTCCTGTTCAGCTCCTACACACACAAACACACACAGGGTGAGGACACAGACAGCATGGCCCTGCACGTCCTGTTCAGCTCCTACACACACAAACACACACAGGGTGAGGACACAGACAGCATGGCCCTGCACGTCCTGTTCAGCTCCTACACACACAAACACACACAGGGTGAGGACACAGACAGCATGGCCCAGCACGTCCTGTTCAGCTCCTACACACACAAACACACACAGGGTGAGGACACAGACAGCATGGCCCAGCACGTCCTGTTCAGCTCCTACACACACAAACACACACAGGGTGAGGACACAGACAGCATGGCCCTGCACGTCCTGTTCAGCTCCTACACACACAAACACACACAGGGTGAGGACACAGACAGCATGGCCCTGCACGTCCTGTTCAGCTCCTACACACACAAACACACACAGGGTGAGGACACAGACAGCATGGCCCAGCACGTCCTGTTCAGCTCCTACACACACAAACAGGGTGAGGACACCGACAGCATTGCCCTGCACGTCCTGTTCAGCTCCTACACACACAAACACACACAGGGTGAGGACACAGACAGCATGGCCCTGCACGTCCTGTTCAGCTCCTACACACACAAACACACACAGGGTGAGGACACAGACAGCATGGCCCAGCACGTCCTGTTCAGCTCCTACACACACAAACACACACAGGGTGAGGACACAGACAGCATGGCCCTGCACGTCCTGTTCAGCTCCTACACACACAAACACACACAGGGTGAGGACACAGACAGCATGGCCCTGCACGTCCTGTTCAGCTCCTACACACACAAACACACACAGGGTGACGACACCGACAGCATTGCCCTGCACGTCCTGTTCAGCTCCTACACACACAAACACACACAGGGTGAGGACACAGACAGCATGGCCCAGCACGTCCTGTTCAGCTCCTACACACACAAACACACACAGGGTGAGGACACCGACACAGGGTGAGGACACCGACACAGGGTGAGGACACCGACACAGGGTGAGGACACCGACACAAGGTGAGGACAGGGCATCACTGATGGAAAGGTGAGTATGTCTCTCAGAAGGTGGATGACTAGAATTCTCTAAAACGGGTCTCTAGCCAGCAGGTAGCCATACATGTCCATCATTAGACTCAGTTGTGTTACTTAGTAAGAGAAATCACAACACCTACATTTCATTTATTTAATCACAGTTTAACTGTATTACCTAAAGTCACCTCATAAAACAGTGGAAAGGTCACCTGAATCAACTACCTATCTATCACACCCTCAGTCACTGCCTGGTATGGCAACGGCTCAGCCTCCGACCGCAAAGCACTACAGAGGGTAGTGCGAACGGCCCAGAGCATCACTGGGACCAAGCTTCCTGCCATCCAGGGCCTCAAAATCAGGAGGTGTCAGAGGAAGGCCCTAAAAATTGTCAAAGACTCCAGCCACGCTAGTCATAGACTATTCTCTCTGCTACCGCAAGGCAAGTGGTATCGGAGGACCAAGTCTAGGTCCAAGAGGCTCCTAAACAGCTTCTATCCCCCTAAGCCATAAGACTCCTGAACATCTAATCAAATGGCTTCACAGACTATTTGCGTTGCCCCTCCCCCTCATTTACACCGCTGCTACTCTCTGTTGTCATCTATGCAAAGTCACTTTATTAACTCTATCTACATGTACATATTACCTCAACTAACCGGTGCCCCTGCACATTGACTCTGTACCGGCACCCCCCTGTATATAGTCTCACTATTGTTATTTACTACTGCTCTTTAAAAACGTATTACTTGTTACTTTTAACAAGATCAGCATCTAGGGACAACTTCACCCTACACCAACTGTCACTTAAGCAAGTACAGGAATATTTGTTGTTCCCCTCTCCTCACCCCTAGAGTGGTGGAACTACTCTCCCTAGAGCGGTGGTACTACTCCCCATAGAGTGGTGGTACTGTGGTGGTACTATGGTGGTACTACTCCCCCTAGAGTGGTGGTACTATGGTGGTACTACTCCCCCTAGAGCGGTGGTACTACTCCCCCTAGAGTGGTGGTACTATGGTGGTACTACTCCCCCTAGAGTGGTGGTACTATGGTGGTACTACTCCCCCTAGAGCGGTGGTACTACTCCCCCTAGAGTGGTGGTACTATGGTGGTACAACTCCTCCTAGAGCGGTGGTACTATGATGGTACTACTTCCCCTAGAGTGGTGGTACTATGGTGGTACTACTCCCCCTAGAGTGGTTGTACTACTCCCCAAAGAGTGATGGTAGCCTAGTGGTTAGAGCGTTGGGCCAGTAACCAAAAGTTTGCTGGATTGTATCCCCAAACTGACAAGGTAAAAATCTGTTGTTCTGCCCCTGAACAAGGCAGTTAACCCACTGTTTCCCGGGTGCCAAAGACGTGGATGTCGATTAAGGCAGACCCCCCCCCCCCCCGCACCTCTCTGATTCAGAAGGGTTTGGTTAAATGCGGAAGACACATTTCAGTTGAATAACTGACTAGGTATCCCCCTTTCCCCTAAAGTGGTGGTACTATGGTGGTACTACTCCCCCTAGAGTGGTGGTACTATGGTGGTACTACTCCCCCTAGAGTGGCGGTACTACTCCCCCTAGAGTGGTGGTACTATGGTGGTACTACTCCCCCTAGAGTGGTAGTACTACTCTCCATAGTGGTGGTACTACTCCCCCTAGAGTGGTGGTACTACTCCCCCTAGAGTGGTGGTACTACTCCCCCTAGAGTGGTGGTACTACTCCCCCTAGAGTGGTGGTACTACTCCCCCTAGAGTGGTGGTACTACTCCCCCTAGAGTGGTGGTACTACTCCCCCTAGAGTGGTGGTACTACTCCCCCTAGAGTGGTGGTACTACTCCCCCTAGAGTGGTGGTACTACTCCCCCTAGAGTGGTGGTACTACTCCCCCTACAGTGGTGGTACTACTCCCCCTACAGTGGTGGTACTACTCCCCCTAGTGGGCTAAATGAGTTCCAATACATTTCAGAGCGGTGGAGCGGTGGACTCTAGAGCGGTGGTACTACTCCCTCTAGAGCGGTGGTACTACTCCCTCTAGAGCGGTGGTACTACTCCCTCTAGAGCGGTGGTACTACTCCCTCTAGAGCGGTGGTACTACTCCCCATAGAGCGGTGGTACTATGGTGGTACTACTCCCCCTAGAGTGGTAGTACTACTCCCCATAGAGTGGTGGTACTACTCCCCCTAGAGCGGTGGTACTACTCCCCCTAGAGCGGTGGTACTACTCCCCCTAGAGCGGTGGTACTACTCCCCCTAGAGCGGTGGTACTACTCCCCCTAGAGCGGTGGTACTACTCCCCCTAGAGCGGTGGTACTACTCCCCCTAGAGCGGTGGTACTACTCCCCCTAGAGTGGTGGTACTACTCCCCCTAGAGCGGTGGTACTACTCCCCCTAGAGCGGTGGTACTACTCCCCCTAGAGCGGTGGTACTACTCCCCCTAGAGTGGTGGTACTACTCCCCCTAGAGTGGTGGTACTACTCCCCCTAGAGCGGTGGTACTACTCCCCCTAGAGTGGTGGTACTACTCCCCCTAGAGCGGTAGTACTACTCCCCCTAGAGCGGTGGTACTACTCCCCCTAGAGCGGTAGTACTACTCCCCCTAGAGCGGTAGTACTACTCCCCCTAGAGCGGTAGTACTACTCCCCCTAGAGCGGTAGTACTACTCCCCCTAGAGCGGTAGTACTACTCCCCCTAGAGCGGTGGTACTACTCCCCCTAGAGCGGTGGTACTACTCCCCCTAGAGTGGTGGTACTATGGTGGTACTACTCCCCCTAGAGCGGTGCTACTACTCCCCCTAGAGTGGTGCTACTACTCCCCCTAGAGTGGTGGTACTACTCCCCCTAGAGTGGTGGTACTACTCCCCCTAGAGTGGTGGTACTACTCCCCCTAGAGTGGTGGTACTACTCCCCCTAGAGTGGTGGTACTACTCCCCCTAGAGTGGTGGTACTACTCCCCCTAGAGTGGTGGTACTACTCCCCCTAGAGTGGTGGTACTACTCCCCCTAGAGTGGTGGTACTACTCCCCCTAGAGTGGTGGTACTACTCCCCCTAGAGTGGTGGTACTACTCCCCCTAGTGGGCTAAATGAGTTCCAATACATTTCAGTTGAGCAGCAGGGTGACTACCGCAGGGAAGGTTTAAACTTGTATTTTTAAAAACTAAACAGATGGAGCGCTATGTGTGAATTCCTTTTTTATGTTGCGTGCAATACACAGCTGTCTCAAATTCTCAATGATGAAAAGCTTCCACAGTTAGGCCAGTGATGAGGCTGAGGGGGTGTCAGAGAAATAGAATTACTAGACTGAACGTCCCCATTCAAGTCAATGTTGTGGAATTCTGAGGGCCTCCCAAGTGGCGCAGTGGTCTAAGGCACTGCATCGCAGTGCTAGCTGTGCCACTAGAGATTCTGGGTTCGAGTCCAGACGACTCTGTCGCAGCTGACTGGGAGACCCATGAGGCGGTGCACAATTGGCCCAGCGTCGTCCAGGATTTTTCAAAAATGTTTTGAAATTGTGTGTAATTATATTCCTATGGGGATGTAGTATCTGACCTGGAGTTATAGAAATATAATTACTAGAATGGGCATCCCCATTCAAGTCAATGTTCTATAATTGTATTTCTATGCTGGATGTAGTCCATTTTCTGACCTGAAGGAGTTCCAGGTCCGAGGAGTCCTCCTGTCCAGGCACCATCTCAGTCAGCATCTCTGACATCACTTTGGTGTTTCCCCTCACAATGTCCAGTTCACTGCGCAGCCGGGCGATCTGAGGAGGACACACATGGGTCAAGGGTCAGAGAGAGAAAGTATTCCCTGATCTGATCAAAGCTAAGTGGAGGCACCCTTGCTTTTGTACCTCTACGCATGATAGATCAGTGTGTATAAGGTAGTTGTTGTGAAATTGTTAGATTACTTGTTAGATATTACTGCACGGTCTGAACTAGGAGCACAAGCATTTCGCTACACTCGCATTAACATCTGCTAACCATGAAAATCTTGGGCCCTGTTTGAAAACTGTGAACATACATCCTTCCTTCCTCCCCTTCTTTGACACAACCCTGAGGACAGGAGAAACTTTTTTTTTTTATTGGGCAACGTCCAGTCAGTTCTTTTCCGTTATTAGCCTAATGAACATGACTCTGGCAGTAGTTTAACATTAGCCGTCAGAGGCCATCTTTATCCTCACCTGTTCAGGGTTGGCGGTGATGGGGCCCTGTACGTTGGGGATGTGTGGTATCTGTAGGATGGGGGTGAGGGGGGCGGGGGCCGGAGCCGGGGCGGCTGCAGGCTTGGGGAGGGTGGCTGTGGCTGCAGCGTGGGGCTGGATGGGGGCTTTGTATTTTAGTACAGCTGGGTCCACCTCTGGTAGACCCTGTAGAGAGAACACAACATGTAGTTAGTTAGTAGAGCTCTGTAGAGAGAACACAACATGTAGTTAGTTAGTAGAGCTCTGTAGAGAGAACACAACATGTAGTTAGTTAGTAGAGCTCTGTAGAGAGAACACAACATGTTGTTAGTTAGTACATCTCTGTAGAGAACACAACATGTAGATAGTTAGTAGAGCTCTGTAGAGAGAACACAACATGTTGTTAGTTAGTACATCTCTGTAGAGAACACAACATGTAGTTAGTTAGTAGAGCTCTGTAGAGAGAACACAACATGTAGTTAGTTAGTAGAGCTCTGTAGAGAGAACACAACATGTAGTTAGTTAGTAGAGCTCTGTAGAGAGAACACAACATGTAGTTAGTTAGTAGAGCTCTGTAGAGAGAACACAACATGTTGTTAGTTAGTACATCTCTGTAGAGAACACAACATGTAGATAGTACAGCTCTGCTACTACAGCAGTATAGTCACTGCTTCAGATGATTCTACCTCATTAGCATGGGTTCATGTACGCCTGTGTGTGCATGTTGGGTCTCGCCCCCTGTGGTGTGTGGATGCGTGTTGGGTCTCGCCCCCTGTGGTGTGTGGATGCGTGTTGGGTCTCGCCCCCTGTGGTGTGTGGATGCGTGTTGGGTCTCGCCCCCTGTGGTGTGTGGATGCGTGTTGGGTCTCGCCCCCTGTGGTGTGTGGATGTGTGTTGGGTCTCGCCCCCTGTGGTGTGTGGATGCGTGTTGGGTCTCGCCCCCTGTGGTGTGTGGATGCGTGTTGGGTCTCGCCCCCTGTGGTGTGTGGATGGGCGTTGGGTCTCGCCCCCTGTGGTGTGTGGATGCGTGTTGGGTCTCACCCTCTGTGGTGTGTGGATGGGTGACAGAGTGTCCAGGTCAGCCATGGGGAACTCGATGCCTTTCCTCTTCAGCTCCTCATAAATATGGACCACCCCCGTCAGGTCAGGACTACTCCTGAAGGCATCCGCCCAGGCCTGACAACACACAGACAAACACAGAATAAGGGCTGGAAACAACCCGGTTACATCCTGGTGGACATCAGAGGAGTGGATAGATGAAGGCCAAATAGTGAGGGCCCAGGTGTTGTGTTGCTGACTTCAGTCCTGTGTGTGTGTGTTCAGTCTCTGGTTACCTGCCTGGAGCTGCTCAGGTACAAGGTGTCCTCTCACTGTATTTAGAGAGGTTTGTTGGAGGTGTCTGGACTCATTTTGGATGTAGAATATTCCTAACTGCAGGGTTCTCCTAACTGCTACAGCCTGGCCTCTTACAGCTCTCTGTCAATTGCCTTAGAGATTTGAGGTTGGAGCTCCACCTTGCTCTCTGACTGACTTGGTGAAATGTTCACCATGTTGCTTATACCTATCCACTTCTCTCAGATGTAAAAGTACCTAGGGATTTCTTATCATGTGCCATGTGATTATTATCATGTGCTGTACCTGGATCAGAGCCAGGACTTTGTCCTGTACGATGGTGGGGGGGTTGGTTTTGGGGGAGATGATTTTGACGAGGACACCATCAATGAAGTCCCGATTAGCCACGAGGACATGAAACCGGTGGCCGCAGTTCTTTACACACGTCTCCAGCACCTAGAAATGGAAAGATAGAGGTAAAACATCAGAAAGAAAGAATGTTTACATATATCCTGTTTCCCATGCCAATAAAGCCCCTTAACTTGAAAGAGGAGAGGAGAGAAAACATCAGGAAGTAAGAAAGTATGATAGAGAGCAAGAAACTCCCTGGAAGAAGAAAAGTGTGCTCAGATATTGATAAAGAGCTGACTTCTGTCATCTGACATGGAATAAAGGAGCTTTGATGCAGCTAAAAAAAAAAATCAAGATCCACGTAAACAAAATAAAATATGAAGACAGAAAAAACATAACAGTTGAGAAATCGCCTGAGGGAGAAGTCACAGTGAGACACAGCAGACAGCTAATTCATGAACGTGTGTTGGTGGCTTTTTGAAGCTCAGGCGTGAAGAACAAGTGTAACGGATAATAGCACTGTCCTAGTTAAGCATGCAGGCGTGTTTGCAAGTGTGGTAAGTGTACTCTAAATGTGAAAGGTCTATTTGTCTGTTTCTCTTCCCAGAGACTGGTTGTTGTTGAGGGTGAGTTCAGACAATAAGCATCACTTAGGTCTAGGCCTAGCTCTGGACGGATTCGCTCTGTCCCTGCTGGTGTGCTCATCCAGTGTTTTCCAAATGGTGGGTCTTCAGCGCTTTGTGACAACTGCCGACGTATAATGGGCTTTAGAAAATACATCCGATTGATTTGATTGGTCACGTTCTACTGCTGGGTAGCAGATTGTGGGCTCAAGACATTCCAAAACATCTCCAGATGCCCTTGGACACATGATCAGTGATGTGACCTGTATGTTCCAGGCTTTTCAACACCACACACCCTCTATTGTTCATCTGAAAAGATTTACAGTGGGGCAAAAAAGTATTTAGTCAGCCACCAATTGTGCAAGTTCTCCCACTTAAAAAGATGAGAGAGGCCTGTAATTTTCACCATAGGTACACTTATGACAGATATGACAGACAAAATGAGAAAAAAAAATCTAGAAAATCACATTGTAGGATTTTTAAGGAATTTATTTGCAAATTATGGTGGAAAATAAGTATTTGGTCAATAACAAAAGTTTCTCAATACTTTGTTATATACCCTTTGTTGGCAATGACAGAGGTCAAAAGTTTTCTGTAAGTCTTCACAAGGTTTTCACACACTGTTGCTGGTATTTTGGCCCATTCCTCCATGCAGATCTCCTCTAGAGCAGTGATGTTTTGGGGCTGTTGCTGGACAACACGGACTTTCAACTCCCTCCAAAGATTTTCTATGGGGTTGAGATCTGGAGACTGGCTAGGCCACTCCAGGACCTTGAAATGCTTCTTACGAAGCCACTCCTTCGTTGCCCGGGCGGCGTGTTTGGGATCATTGTCATGCTGAAAGACCCAGCCACGTTTCATCTTCAATGCCTTTTCCTTTACACGGATCAGTCTTCCTGGTCCCTTTGCAGAAAAACAGCCCCAAAGCATGATGTTTCCACCCCCATGCTTCACAGTAGATATGGTGTTCTTTGGATGCAACTCAGCATTCTTTGTCCTCCAAACACGACGAGTTGAGTTTTTACCAAAAAGTTATATTTTGGTTTCATCTGACCATATGACATTCTCCCAATCATCTTCTGGATCATCCAAATGCTCTCTAGCAAACTTCAGACGGGCCTGGACACGTCTGGCACTGCAGGATTTGAGTCCCTGGCGGCGTAGTGTGTTACTGATGGTAGGCTTTGTTACTTTGGTCCCAGCTCTCTGCAGGTCATTCACTAGGTCCCCCGTGTGGTTCTGGGATTTTTGCTCACCGTTCTTGTGATCATTTTGACCCCACGGGGTGAGATCTTGCGTGGAGACCCAGATCAAGGGAGATTATCAGTGGTCTTGTATGTCTTCCATTTCCTAATAATTGCTCCCACAGTTGATTTCTTCAAACCAAGCTGCTTACCTATTGCAGATTCAGTCTTCCCAGCCTGGTGCAGGTCTACAATTTTGTTTCTGGTGTCCTTTGACAGCTCTTTGGTCTTGGCCATAGTGGAGTTTGGAGTGTGACTGTTTGAGGTTGTGGACAGGTGTCTTTTATACTGATAACAAGTTCAAACAGGTGCCATTAATACAGGTAACGAGTGGAGGACAGAGGAGCCTCTTAAAGAAGAAGTTACAGGTCTGTGAGAGCCAGAAATCTTGCTTGTTTGTAGGTGACCAAATACTTATTTTCCACCATAATTTGCAAATAAATTCATTAAAAATCCTACAATGTGATTTTCTGGATTTTTTCTCATTTTGTCTGTGATAGTTGAAGTGTACCTATGATGAAAATTACAGGCCTATCTCATCTTTTTAAGTGGGAGAACTTGCACAATTGGTGGCTGACTAAATACTTTTTTGTCCCACTGTAGGTGGGTCAACATTGGGAACCCAAGTAGAGCCTGTCTCACCGTCAATCCTAGCATCACCTCCCGGTAGTTCCTGTTCCCACTCAGTCTCTTCTTCAGCGCCCGGATGGCATCTTTAGGCCTGCAGGAACACAACACATAGAAACATAGTTAAGCACACAAATATCCTGTTAGCGTTCTGTAAGTCATTCTATGAAGCTAATCTTAAAATGTAAAGTAAAAGTATGCCTGGCATTCTTGGATTAACATAGGGCTTTGGTCATGCTATCAACTCAACCCGTTGTTTTTATTGACCTAAACCATCTTAGCCGTGGTGTTGTTGATTTTGTATGAAGCCCTGCGCAGGTCTCAGGAGTGGGACGTCACACGGCAACTAGCAGTAAATATCTTTCCTCCGTGGGGCAATAACCACACATTGTTACCTACCTGGCAGTCTAAACACACACACTCCATTAAAGGCTCAGTGCAGTCAAAACTCAGTTTTTTGCATATTGTACAACAGCTGTTAAAACTAACACTGTAAAAGTTTGCAATAATGTGATCAGTGTTATTTCCTTATAATTGCTGGTTAAAAATATAATTTACCTTCTAATCAGCAGGTTTTGCATGGATGGAGTTTTGGCTTGCCTGGTGACATCACTAAGCAGTATACAATAATAGACCAATAACAAAGAGAGTTCCAAACCAATAACAGATCGTTTTGAGGTTACATATCCCTCCCATTAAGCCCCTCCCATTAGGCCCTTTCACAGACCAGCTCCCAGACGATCCTGGCAAAATTCTTGCTTGAGAAATAGTTTTGCTAAAAAAGATATAGATTTTTTTCTTTCTTACCCTTTTAATTAACAACTATTACTACAGTAATGTACTTAATTTTTACCCATAAATGATTTGACATTGAGATCAAAATCAGCTGCATTGGGCATTTAAAAAAATAAACGTCCTCTCGTATCAACTGCGTTTATTTTCAGCAAACATAACATGTAAATATTTGTATGAACATAACAAGATTCAACAACTGAGACAAACTGAAAAAGTTCCACAAACACGTGACTAACAGAAATGGAATAATGTGTCCCTGAACAAAGTGGGGGGGGGGGTCAAAATCAAAAGTAACAGTCAGTATCTGGTGTGGCCACCAGCTGCAGTGTACTGCAGTTCACCTCCTCCTCATGGACTGCACCATATTTGCCTGTTCTTGCTGTGAGATGTTACCCCACTCTTCCACCAAGGCACATGCAAGTTCCAAGACCTTTTTGGGGGAGAATGGCCCTAGCCCTAATCCTCCAATCCAACAGGTCCCAGACGTGCTCAATGGGATTGAGTTCTGGGCTCTTCGCTGGCCATGGCAGAACACTAACATTCCTGTCTAGCAGGAATCAGCCATACTGCTTGTTCTGTGCGTGGTGGCATTGTCATGCTGGAGGGTCATGTCAGGATGAGCCTGCAGGAAGGGTACCACATGAAGGAGGATGTCTTCCCTGTAATGCACAGCGTTGAGATTGCCTGCAATGACAACAAGCTCAGTCTGAGGATGCTGTGACACACCGCCCCAGACCATGACGGACCCTCCACCTCCAAATCGATCCTGCTCCAGAGTACAGGCCTCAGTGTAACGCTCATTCCTTCGACGATAAACACGAATCCGACCATCACCCCTGGTGAGACAAAACCGTGACTCGTCAGTGAAGAGCACTTTTTACCAGTCCTGTCTGGTCCAGCGATGGTGGGTTTGTGCCAGGTAGGACGATCAACGTTATTGCCGGTGATGTCTGGTGAGGACCTGCCTTACAACAGGCCTACAAGCCCTCAGTCCAGCCTCTCTCAGCCTATTGAGGACAGTCTGAGCACTGATGGAGGGATTGTGCGTTCCTGGTGTAACTTGGGCAGTTGTTGTTGCCATCCTGTACCTATCCGCAGGTGTGTTGTTCGGATGTATCAATCCTGTGCAGGTGTTGTTACACGTGGTCTGCCACTGTGAGGACGATCAGCTCTCGGTCCTGTCTCCCTGTAGCGCTGTCACAGTACGGACATTGCAATTTATTGCCCTGGCCACATCTGCAGTCCTCATGCCTCCTTGCAGCATGCCTAAGGCACGTTCACACAGATGAGCAGGGATCCTGGGCATCTTTCTTTTGGTGTTTTTCAGTCAGTAGAAAGGCCTCTTTAGTGTCCTAAGTTTTCATAACTGTGACCTTAATTGCCTACCATCTGTAAGCTGTTAGTGTCTTAACGACCGTTCCACAGGTGAGTGTTCATTAATTGTTTATGGTTCATTGAACAAGCGTGTTTAAACCCTTTACAAAGAAGATCTGTGAAGTTATTTGGATTTTTACGAATTATCTTTGAAAGACAGAGTCCTGAAAAGGGGACGTTTCTTTTTTTGCTGAGTTTATATCTGCCTGCCTGTCTGTTAGCCCTATAGAAAGTTCAAAGATCATCTTAATAGAGAACGCACTCTGTTACAGATGAGGTAATGAGCTTCCATGAACCTCTCTCTGAACTCTGGAGCTCTGTGAAGTTTCAGAGGAGAGATGAGTGTGTATATCACTGTCTGTGACAGCCACGGCTGAGTGTATGCAGTGTATAAAACATTAACGGAGTAGTGCTCAGGCAGTAGTCTCACTGACACTAGTGGATCCTATGGGAGGGAGTTGAGGCCTTCAGACACAAACAGACTATAGAAAGAGAGGAGCTCAGGGAATACTGGTGTGCATGGGTGTTACATCATCTCAAAAGTTCCACTTCCAGAAGTTTCAGGTAGGCAGTCTATGTTTATCTGTCTGATAAGTGGCATTAGTGCAGCTAGCTGGCATTTCTTCCACATCTATGTCCTTGTCTGAACCTAAAGAGGATTGCCTGCATGCCATTCAGTTGTCACCATGTCTGACTTCCTACACTAACACAATACACAAAGCCAATAGTAATTTGCTACTTGGTAGCCTTCACACTCAAATTACACAACGCTTCAAGTAGGAGGTGGAAGTTGTAATGGAGGCAAGGGACTGATATATCTCAAAAGACATGGGGCATTTTTTTTCCTGAATTGTACTGAAATAGTGTTCTCCCAGGACTTCAGACAGCTAGCCAGTAGGCAGTCATACCTGTTAACCACAAGACACTCCAGTGTTCAGTCAAGCAGAATAGAGTGGCTGGGGCTGCGAGTGAGAGTCTGAGTGTCTGTGCCAAAGCCTGAGGAGTGTGTGTGTGTGTGTGAGAGTGAGTGTGAGAGTGAGTGAGTGAGTGAGTGAGTGAGTGAGTGAGTGAGTGAGTGAGTGAGTGAGTGAGTGAGAGAAAAGATAGATAAAGGGGAAGCAGAAGAATGATTCGGGGAAGAGGAAAGAATTGTAGGTTTGAATCCCTCCAGTTTTTCCTAAAGGTCACAGAACTCAATCAATTTCAGGAGAGTCAACAACTTATCAAATTAAACTCAAAGAAAAGTTAACACTAATTAGTAAAAAAGGATATTCTCATTCCATTCTATCTGCACTGCAGCTTGGCCCTGTGCTTGTCTCAACTGCATGTGTGATGTGTGCCATGTAGAGAGTTTGAGAGCAGAGCAGAAGACAAATGTCTGTTGTAAAGTTGTATTGTATTTGTGCACATCATTTGTATGTTAAGAGGTTTTTGTTTGTGCGATTGACTTGTTCAGTCAATCAGTAAGGCAGCCAGCGAGCCCGTCTTTCAGCCAGCCAGCCCGTCTTTCAGCCAGCCAGCCCGTCTTTCAGCCAGCCAGCCCGTCTTTCAGCCAGCCAGCCCGTCTTTCAGCCAGCCAGCCCGTCTTTCAGCCAGCCAGCCCGTCTTTTAGCCAGTCAGCCCGTCTTTCAGCCAGCCAGCCCGTCTTTCAGCCAGCCAGCCCGTCTTTCAGCCAGTCAGTCAATCAGTCAATCTCAGCCAGCCAGCCAGCCCATCTTTCAGTCAGTCAGTTAGTCAGTCTTTTAGCCAGTCAGTCCGTCTTTCAGTCAGTCTTTCAGCCAGCCAGTAAGTCCATCTTTCAGTCAGTCAGTCCGTCCATCTTTCAGTCAGTCAGCCAGTCAGTATTTCAGTCAGTCAGCCTTTCAGTCAGTCAGCCAGTCCGTCTTTCAGTCAGTCCGTCCGTCTTTCAGCCAGTCAGTCAATCCGTCCGTCTTTCAGCCAGTCAGTCAGTCAGTCCGTCTTTCAGCCAGTCAGTCAGTCAGTCAGTCTTTCAGTCTTTCAGTCAGGTGAAAGTGTACTGATGTAGTCTGTTTCTCACCCTTCCTCCGTCTCATTGATGATGTCACAGATCTCCATGTTGAGGGTCCAGTCCTCAGCCTGCAGGCCGCCATCCGTGGCCTTCTCTAGAAAAGACAACAGGAAGTCAAAGACAACAGGAAGTAAACAAACCTGCTCCTTGGACCAAGGAGGACACTAAGTAGTAGGAAGTTTCCCATAGGAATAATCGGTACAGCCCAAAAAGGATGAACCACCCCTTTGGGACTGGTTCCTACCTAGGTTTCTTCCTTCTAGGGAGTTTTTCCTGGTGCTTTCACTTCTGCTTTTCTTGCTCTGTGGGGTCTAGGCTGGGCAGCTTGTGACAACTGCTGATGTCAAATAAATAAAATAAATGAGGCCTAATTGATTGATTGACAAGATGGGAGATGTAAAACAGGTTTTATAACAGACCTAGAGTCAGTACTCTGCCAACCCACTGTCCACTAAGCCTTGGGCTATATTTCAGTCTGACTGCGCTGTGACCTGTCCCCTTATCTCAACAAGCCGCACTAGTTAGCCTAAACTCCATGGCTTATGTAACATTACTGAGGGCATGAGAAAAAGTTGTGTAACCAAGCACGTAAAAAGAGATAACAGTAACAGGGTTTCTATAGTAAGCCAATGTGTGTGATGCATTTGAACCTATTCAAACAGGATGGGTGTTCTCTGCATTGTCTTAGAGAGGAAAGTAATGGAGGGAAACATGACAGGATTTGGGCTATTGGCTTTTCAACACAGTAACATTGAAGTTTTATAATGACATAATTGAGCTGACGTCTGGAAGTCCACTACCACGGGTGTCGACCAATTACCATGCTGAATTCATCCCTCCATGAAACAGGATTAAAGAACTGCATGTCCCACATGGAACACAATTCCCTTTGAGCCCTGGTCAGAAGTAGTGCACTACATAGGGAATGGGGTGTAATTTGGGAAGCACACCTAGTCTCACTCCTGTTCTTGGCTGGGAGAAAATAAGGAAACTGAGCCAGCAAGAGCTATAGGTATTTAGAGTCAAAATACAGAGCTAAGAGTTAAAATGTTTAAAAGTTAGTCATGATGACTAGACTAGCTCTAGGTTAGCTCAGTCACTCAGAACATTTCCACCTCCAGCCCAGGGGCTCAGAGCAGTGTGGCATGCCCAGATCACACAGTCTACCACTGAGGCCACCTTGTGTGAAGGACTAATGCTTTTGGTGTCTGTTTCTCTCCTTTCACACTGCCTCTAATCTAAATATTACTAAAATAATGTATTTCCTGTGTACACAAAGACAGTATTCTGCTAACAACATGTCAGAACATGAGAAGCCAAGGTAAACAGCATGACACGGTGTTTAGCTGCCCAGGCTCAGTGTGTGAACAGCAGAGCATTAAGTGTTAAGTCTTAACCACTGCTATCTCCACTGGCACGCCCCACGTAATCTCCTCAAGTGGATTGGAAAGCGGACAAGCAGGGAGAGCGAGGAAAAGAGGGAGGGAGAAAGACGAAAATGAAAGGGATAAGGAAAGGACCAGACCTAGTTAGGGCTGTTGTGGTCATGAGATTTTGTCCGAAGTTGATTGGGAAGCAAATAATTGCCGGTCTCACGGTAATTGACCGTTAATTAACAAACACATTTAGCATCTCCTGGCTTCCTCACATAGCCTACAACATGAAGGTCACGCGCTGTGTATGTTTGCCAGTTAGGCTCTACACCCGTTCAAGCGGATGAATGTGCTTCATTTTAAGGCGTTATTTGGCCACTTTAGCTGTGATAAAAACCTTAACAAAACATATAGGCCTATGGGCTAGGCTACATGAGGTGTGATACTGACCTTATTAAAACATATAGGCCTATGGGCTGGGCTACATGAGGTGTGATAATGACCTTATTAAAACATATAGGCCTATGGGCTGGGCTACATGAGGTGTGATACTGACCTTATTAAAACATATAGGCGTATGGGCTAGGCTACATGAGGTGTGATACTGACCTTATTAAAACATATAGGCCTATGGGCTGGGCTACATGAGGTGTGATACTGACCTTATTAAAACATATAGGCGTATGGGCTGGGCTACATGAGGTGTGATACTGACCTTATTAAAACATATAGGCGTATGGGCTAGGCTACATGAGGTGTGTGACTATGATTTGAAAAAGTTGCACAAAAAAAGGCATGTGCTGTTTCTTGCCTTACTGCACACAAGTTGGGCATCTTTTACAAGTGATTTCACTACACCCGCAATAACATCTGCTAAATATGTGTTTGTGACCAATAAAATTTGATTTGAGAAGTGATAATAGATCATTCACAAGTGGTAGGCTAATATTGTCAATAGAAAAGTTTGTGGTCATATGCACAACCTTAAAAACATAGGTGCTGCGCTAATAAAGGATTCTAGTATAGAACAAGAAGGCCTGCACACCTTTAAAGCTCCCAATTCACCGCTTTAATCTGAAACCAATCTCCAGCAGGTCAAACAGTGTTCACATCCCAAAATATACACATTTCACCTCACATGACCAGTGGACACGACGCATGGTGGATGCAAAACACATGTGTATCTCTAATAATTAAATGAGTACATGTAGGTGGATGCAAAACACATGTGTATCTCTAATAATTAAATGAGTACATGTAGGTGGATGCAAAACACATGTGTATCTCTAATAATTAAATTAGTACATGTAGGTGGATGCAAAACACATGTGTATCTCTAATAATTAAATGAGTACATGTAATGGTTCCACAAAATAATATACATTTAAAAAATGACCAAGTGAGTAACCTGGAAGGCCAGACAAATCAAAGTAAGGGAACATATTCAGGTAAGCAATGGTCTGATACCAAACTCTTGGTTCAGACCTCTAGGAGACACGGTGCACACAAGGTGAATCCAATTAAATCCTCTTCTCAGTAATAGATGATCAGTATCTCCGCCCCTCCTAGGAGTCTTAACATGTTCCATACCAATGTGACTCAAAGAGCTGACGTTGTGACGAGCCTCCATGACATGAGCAGCCACAGGGTTTCTCTGGTCAAGGGCCCTGATATTACTCCTGTGTTCTGCTATCCTTGTTTCAGAGCTCCTTGTGTTTTTTCCTACATAGACCACAAATACATTTGATCAGGTATATCACATGTTTTGTGGAACATGTAATGATGTCCTTAATCTTAATGGCCTTGCACGTAATAGGGTGACTGAACATTGTGCATTTGTTCGTGAAGTTACATTTGGTGCATCCGCCACGTCTATAGTTACCGTCCGGCACACTGTCTAGAAAGGTACTGCGTGGCACTGGTGGAAGATCAGACCTCACCACCATGTGACTGATGTTGGGGTGGTTGAACTGTTTACCAAGTGGGGAGTACTGAAGGAAGCATTAAATGCATTGGTCAGGAGAGCGGGGAGGTTTGGACGTGAGGCTGTCATCCTGGGTCATATTTTTATAACGTTCCCTTGCGTCCTGCAGCCATTCCTCTGGGTAACCCCGCCGTCTGAAACGCTCATCCAGATGGGCGGTTTGTTTGACCTAGTCACTCCGTGTACTACAAATCCTACGTATGCGACTGCATTGGCTAATGGGGAGGTTATATTTTAGGGGTGTAGGGTGGAAGCTGTCTCCGCGTAATAGGGAATTTCTGTCAATCGGCTTCCTGTATAGATCCGTACTAACCACCTCCCCATCCCTCTACCTTAAAATGTCAAGAAGACGTATTTCACAGGCAGTGAATTTCGAATGTTCACTGTTGTATTGATGGAGGAGTGGAATCGATTAAGCTCCTCCGCTGTGCCCTGGAATAGAACGAATATGTGATCAATTAAGAGTCTAATATGGTGCAATAATGGATTATTAGGGCTACAAATCACCTTCTTCTAAAAAATTAAAACACATACAGATTGTGAGTAAAACATTTAAAAGTGTTAACCCTCGCAAGGCTGCAGGCCCAGACGGCATCCCCAGCCGCGTCCTCAGAGCATGCGCAGACCAGCTGGCTGGTGTGTTTACGGACATATTCAATCAATCCTTATCCCAGTCTGCTGTACCCACATGCTTCAAGAGGGCCACCATTGTTCCTGTTCCCCAGAAAGCTAACGTAACTGAGCTAAACAACTACCGCCCCGTACCACTCACTTCCGTCATCATGAAGTGCTTTGAGAGACTAGTCAAGGACCATATCACCTCCACCCTACCTTACACCCTAGACCCACTCCAATTTGCTTACCGCCCAGACCCACTCCAATTTACTTACCGCCCAAACAGTTCCACAGACGATGCAATCTCAACCACACTGCACACTGCCCTAACCCATCTGGACAAGAGGAATGTGAGAATGCTGTACCTATGTGAGAATGATGTTCATTGACTACAGCTCAGCATTTAACACCATAGTACCCTCCAAACTCGTCATCAAGCTCGAGACCCTGGGTCTCGACCCCGCCCTGTGAAACTGGGTACTGGACTTCCTGACGGGCCGCTCCCAGGTGGTGAGGGTAGGTAACATCTCCACCCCGCTGATCCTCAACACTGGGGCCCCACAAGGGTGCGTTCTGAGCCCTCTCCTGTACTCCCTGTTCACCCACGACTGCGTGGTCATGCACGCCTCCAACTCAATCAGCAAGTTTAGGGACGACACTACAGTGGTAGGCTTGATTACCAACAACGATGAGACGGCCTACAGGGAGGAGGTGAGGGCCCTCGGAGAGTGTTGTCAGGAAAATAACCTCACACTCAATGTCAACAAAACAAAGGAGATGATTGTGGACTTCAGGAAACAGCAGAGGGAGCACCCCCCTATCAACATCGATGGGACAGTAGTGGAGAGGGTAGTAAGTTTTAAGTTCCTCGGCGTACACATCACAGACAAACTGAATTGGTCCACCCACACAGACAGCGTCGTGAAGAAGGCGCAGCAGCGCCTCTTCAACCTCAGGAGGCTGAAGAAATACGGCTTGTCACCAAAAGCACTCACAAACTTCTACAGATGCACAATCGAGAGCATCCTGCCGGGCTGTATCACCGCCGGGTACGGCAACTGCTCCGCCCACAACCGTAAGGCTCTCCAGAGGGTAGCGAGGTCTGCACAACGCATCACCGGGGGCAAACTACCTGCCCTCCAGGACACCTACACCACCCAGGAAGGCCATAAAGATCATCAAGGACAACAACCACCCGAGCCACTGCCTGTTCACCCCGCTATCATCCAGAAGGCGAGGTCAGTACAGGTGCATCAAAGCAGGGACCGAGAGACTGAAAAACAGCTTCTATCTATTTCAAGGCCATCAGACTGTTAAACAGCCACCACTAACATTGAGTGGCTGCTGCCAACACACTGACTCAACTCTAGCCACTTTAATAATGGGAATTGATGGAAATTGACGTAAAATATATCACTAGCCACTTTAAACAATGCTACTTAATATAATGTTTACATACCCTACATTACTCATCTCATATGTACAGTGGGGCAAAAAAGTATTTAGTCAGCCACCAATTGTTCTCCCACTTAAAAAGATGAGGCCTGTAATTTTCATCATAGGTACACTTCAACTATGACAGACAAAATTAGAAAAAAAATCCAGAAAAATCACATTGTTGGATTTTTTATGAATTTATTTGCAAAATATGGTGGAAAATGGGATGGGATCCTCCTCTTTTTAATAGAGGCCATCAAATCTCTTTTCTCACACAATAGCCTACAGAAATGTTGAGCAACATGAGCTCACATGAAATGTTTGATTAGATTTTCCATTCAATTTGCATTGATGTCAGAGTGATTAGAGGGACAATAGAGTGCTGAGTACCAGGCAGTTAGCAAGTTTGGTAGGCTACTAATGACCATCAGCAGCATCAGTGCTTGGAGTAGGCTAATTACCATGACTAAACGGTCATGTGGAATTTGACTGCCCTCATGACTCGTGACCACCGGTGTGGCGGTAATATGGTCACCCTAACAGCCCTATACAGAGTCATCCTTTTTGAGGCCTCTATTCGCAGAACAAGACAGCCATTACAGCCAGAGCTTTGAAAATAGAAGAGAGACTGATTGGGTGCAAGTTCAACCCAGGCTCCACCCCCACTCCCAGTGCCATGGAGTGAAACCAGTACAACCAGTCACGTGGCCACACAGGCGGAAGGCTGTGCCATCCACTGCCAACTCCACAAATCTCCATTTCAGATCCCTCTTCGCTCCCTGTCTGTTCTCTCGCTCTATACCCTCTTCCTCAATCCCACTATCTTTTCTCTCCCCCCCTTTGTCTGTCTTCCTCCCTCTCCCCCTCCCTATTCCTCAATCCACTAATGCATAGCTCTGAGATAAACATTTGAAATTGGCTCATTATATGACCCAAACATGTATCCATGGTTACCAAACTATTCCTCTGTCTTATAGTCTTCTTTTCAACATCTCGTCATAGAGGGCTTATTACCAGAGAGTGCTCCAACCCATTAGGGACAAATCCATGGGCCTGCTAGCTACACTAACCCTTCCACTAATGGAGATGGCAGGCAGATTGTTCTGTTTCCTCCAGGATGTGTAGCTGCTTTCCCTCTATGATGGTCTCTGTCTCTTTAGCAGCTAAAAGGAAGGAGATGGAGTCAGCATCTAGGTCAACTGTACTCTGAGACAGAGTAGTTACACTAGTATCAAACCTCAAGCCACACACACACAATCCACCCACCACAAACAAACACACCATCCACACAAATACGCACACACACTGCAAACATAAACACACACTTGCTAACACACACACACACACCATCCACCATGCCTCTCTCTCTCTCTCATCCTGTCCACCCCCTGCCTGTCAGGCCACTTAAGGTAATGAGAAAGGACAATTAAGATTCACAATGCAAACCTCATCAGTAGGGTTGCTGCCTGTTCTGTTGCCCTGTCTCTGAGTGCTCTCCCATTTCCTCTGTGGGAAGTGAACCTGATCCCTTTCCCCTGTCTTGCTGCTGCTGTACTGTGGTGTTGGGTACCACTCTCACCACCAGCACTGTATCCACACGGACAGACAGAATGCCTTTATGGACAGCACAGTACAGTGAGCACTCAACCAGAGAGATAACACACTGGGGCAGATGATTTAAAGCTAGTAGCTCCTAAAGAAATTAAAGATCCACTCTCCTGCTCGCTGGGCACAGTGTGTAGTGACCTGAGCAGACCGCTCTCAGAGCTGACAATGATGATGATGGTAGTAGGGACTTAGCCTAGCTGGTGTGGTGGTGTTCAGCGGTGGCCATCTAGGATGACTTGGCACCAAGCTGGCTGGGGAAGCAGGGCAGTGGGCAGGGGGACACACCCTGGCCTGTAGGCTACACTCACAGCAATGAAAGACCCTTCTTCTGCACCTCCTCAGACCAACTTCCTTCTAACCTGGTCCCAGATTGTGACCATGATGACCAATGGAGTTGATAAGGCAGCACAAATATATCTGGAACCAGGCTAACTTCCTTCCTCCAGAGTATACCCATGATATGTTCCCATTCTGATTTCACACAGATGCATGACTAGGGGCTAATAAACTGTGGCCATTATCAGCTTCAGACATCAATATCTCATCTTCGGAAAAAGGCCTAACCATGAGAAACTGGACTGAATGCATGGGAAACTGTGCAATCTGCCTGGGTGACATCCTAGGAGATTCTCTCAGCGACAATGCAGAGAGGACAGCTCACCTTGTCTGCTGTCTAGTTTGTTAGGCTATACATGATCTCAACTGAGCAGTAAGGATACAGTACTGAAGACCTTTATAACATAGGATAGTTATGGTTGTAGCTAGGGCCTTGAGCAGTAAGGATACAGTACTGAAGACCTTTATAACATAGGATAGTTATGGTTGTAGCTAAGGCCTTGAGCAGTAAGGATACAATACTGAAGACCTTTATAACATAGGATAGTTCAAATCAAATCAAATCAAATTTTATTTGTCACATACACATGGTTAGCAGATGTTAATGCGAGTGTAGCGAAATGCTTGTGCTTCTAGTTCCGACAATGCAGTAATAACAAGTAATCTAACTAACAATTCCAAAACTACTGTCTTGTACACAGTGTAAGGGGATAAAGAATATGTACATAAGGATATATGAATGAGTGATGGTACAGAGCAGTATAGGCAAGATACAGTAGATGGTATCGGGTACAGTATGTACAAATGAGATGAGTATGTAAACAAAGTGGCATAGTATAGTATAAAGTGGCTAGTGATACATGTATTACATAAGGATACCGTCGATGATATAGAGTACAGTATATACGTATGCATATGAGATGAATAATGTAGGGTAAGTAACATTTATATAAGGTAGCATTGTTTAAAGTGGCTAGTGATATATTTACATCATTTCCCATCAATTCCCATTATTAAAGTGGCTGGAGTTGAGTCAGTGTCAGTGTGTTGGCAGCAGCCACTCAGTGTTAGTGGTGGCTGTTTAACAGTCTGATGGCCTTGAGATAGAAGCTGTTTTTCAGTCTCTCGGTCCCAGCTTTGATGCACCTGTACTGACCTCGCCTTCTGGATGATAGCGGGGTGAACAGGCAGTGGCTCGGGTGGTTGATGTCCTTGATGATCTTTATGGCCTTCCTGTGACATCGGGTGGTGTAGGTGTCCTGGAGGGCAGGTAGTTTGCCCCCGGTGATGCGTTGTGCAGACCTCACTACCCTCTGGAGAGCCTTACGGTTGAGGGCGGTGCAGTTGCCATACCAGGCGGTGATACAGCCCGCCAGGATGCTCTCGATTGTGCATCTGTAGAAGTTTGTGAGTGCTTTTGGTGACAAGCCGAATTTCTTCAGCCTCCTGAGGTTGAAGAGGCGCTGCTGCGCCTTCTTCACGATGCTGTCTGTGTGAGTGGACCAATTCAGTTTGTCTGTGATGTGTATGCCGAGGAACTTAAAACTTGCTACCCTCTCCACTACTGTTCCATCGATGTGGATAGGGGGGTGTTCCCTCTGCTGTTTCCTGAAGTCCACAATCATCTCCTTAGTTTTGTTGACGTTGAGTGTGAGGTTGTTTTCCTGACACCACACTCCGAGGGCCCTCACCTCCTCCCTGTAGGCCGTCTCATCGTTGTTGGTAATCAAGCCTACCACTGTTGTGTCGTCCGCAAACTTGATGATTGAGTTGGAGGCGTGCGTGGCCACGCAGTCGTGGGTGAACAGGGAGTACAGGAGAGGGCTCAGAACGCAACCTTGTGGGGCCCCAGTGTTGAGGATCAGCGGGGAGGAGATGTTGTTGCCTACCCTCACCACCTGGGGGCGGCCCGTCAGGAAGTCCAGTACCCAGTTGCACAGGGCGGGGTCGAGACCCAGGGTCTCGAGCTTGATGACGAGCTTGGAGGGTACTATGGTGTTGAATGCCGAGCTGTAGTCGATGAACAGCATTCTCACATAGGTATTCCTCTTGTCCAGATGGGTTAGGGCAGTGTGCAGTGTGGTTGAGATTGCATCGTCTGTGGACCTATTTGGGCGGTAAGCAAATTGGAGTGGGTCTAGGGTGTCAGGTAGGGTGGAGGTGATATGGTCCTTGACTAGTCTCTCAAAGCACTTCATGATGACGGATGTGAGTGCTACGGGGCGGTAGTCATTTAGCTCAGTTACCTTAGCTTTCTTGGGAACAGGAACAATGGTGGCCCTCTTGAAGCATGTGGGAACAGCAGACTGGTATAGGGATTGATTGAATATGTCCGTAAACACACCGGCCAGCTGGTCTGCGCATGCTCTGAGGGCGCGGCTGGGGATGCCATCTGGGCCTGCAGCCTTGCGAGGGTTAACACGTTTAAATGTCTTACTCACCTCGGCTGCAGTGAAGGAGAGACCGCATGTTTTCGTTGCAGGCCGTGTCAGTGGCACTGTATTGTCCTCAAAGCGGGCAAAAAAAGTTATTTAGTCTGCCTGGGAGCAAGACATCCTGGTCCGTGACTGGGCTGGGTTTCTTCCTGTAGTCCGTAATTGACTGTAGACCCTGCCACATGCCTCTTGTGTCTGAGCCGTTGAATTGAGATTCTACTTTGTCTCTGTACTGGCGCTTAGCTTGTTTGATAGCCTTGCGGAGGGAATAGCTGCACTGTTTGTATTCGGTCATGTTACCAGACACCTTGCCCTGATTAAAAGCAGTGGTTCGCGCTTTCAGTTTCACACGAATGCTGCCATCAATCCACGGTTTCTGGTTAGGGAATGTTTTAATCGTTGCTATGGGAACGACATCTTCAACGCACGTTCTAATGAACTCGCACACCGAATCAGCGTATTCGTCAATGTTGTTATCTGACGCAATACGAAACATCTCCCAGTCCACGTGATGGAAGCAGTCTTGGAGTGTGGAGTCAGCTTGGTCGGACCAGCGTTGGACAGACCTCAGCGTGGGAGCCTCTTGTTTTAGTTTCTGTCTGTAGGCAGGGATCAACAAAATGGAGTCGTGGTCAGCTTTTCCGAAAGGGGGGCGGGGCAGGGCCTTATATGCGTCGCGGAAGTTAGAGTAACAATGGTCCAAGGTCTTTCCTCCCCTGGTTGCGCAATCGATATGCTGATAAAATTTGGGGAGTCTTGTTTTCAGATTAGCCTTGTTAAAATCCCCAGCTACAATGAATGCAGCCTCCGGATAAATTGTTTCCAGTTTGCAGAGAGTTAAATAAAGTTCGTTCAGAGCCATCGATGTGTCTGCTTGGGGGGGGATATATACGGCTGTGATTATAATCGAAGAGAATTCTCTTGGTAGATAATGCGGTCTACATTTGATTGTGAGGAATTCTAAATCAGGTGAACAGAAGGATTTGAGTTCCTGTATGTTTCTTTCATCGCACCATGTCACGTTAGTCATAAGGCATACGCCCCCGCCCCTCTTTTTACCAGAAAGATGTTTTTTCCTGTCTGCGCGATGCGTGGAGAAACCTGTTGGCTGCACCGCTTCGGATAGCGTCTCTCCAGTAAGCCACGTTTCCGTGAAGCAAAGAACGTTACAGTCTCTGATGTCCCTCTGGAATGCTACCCTTGCTCGGATTTCATCAACCTTGTTGTCAAGAGACTGGACATTGGCAAGAAGAATGCTAGGGAGTGGTGCGCGCTGTGCCCGTCTCCGGAGTCTGACCAGAAGACCGCCTCGTTTCCCTCTCTTTCGGAGTCGTTTTTTTGGGTCGCTGCATAGGATCCACTCCGTTGTCCTGTTTGTAAGGCAGAACACAGGATCCGCGTCGCGAAAAACATATTCTTGGTCGTACTGATGGTGAGTTGATGCTGATCTTATATTCAGTAGTTCTTCTCGACTGTATGTAATGAAACCTAAGATGACCTGGGGTACTAATGTAAGAAATAACACGTAAAAAAACAAAAAACTGCATAGTTTCCTAGGAACGCGAAGCGAGGCGGCCATCTCTGTCGGCGCCGGAAGTAGAGTACCAGTTATGGTTGTAGCTAGGGCCTTGAGCAGTAAGGATACAGTACTGAAGACCTTTATAACATAGGATAGTTATGGTTGTAGCTAGGGCCTTGAGCAGTAAGGATACAGTACTGAAGACCTTTATAACATAGGATAGTTATGGTTGTAGCTAAGGCCTTGAGCAGTAAGGATACAGTACTGAAGACCTTTATAACATAGGATAGTTATGGTTGTAGCTAAGGCCTTGAGCAGTAAGGATACAGTACTGAAGACCTTTATAACATAGGATAGTTATGGTTGTAGCTAGGGCCTTGAGCAGTAAGGATACAGTACTGAAGACCTTTATAACATAGGATAGTTATGGTTGTAGCTAGGGCCTTGAGCAGTAAGGATACAGTACCAGGGCCTAAAATTAACACCTGCGGGTAGATTTTGTCATTGGTGGGTAAAATGTCTATTTCACCAGCCACGTTGGCGGGTTGTCAGGGCTCCACAGTGCAAGCATTTCACTCGCATGTGAATAAAAAGTCAAGTTCGATCACATTTATAGTAAAATAAATGCTCCAGTAGCTTTTTTCAAAGTATTTTGCCGTTTTGTTTCATAGCTGGTAAATTAAGTCTATGAACTACGAATCCTATATAGCCTATTCCATCTTACGCTGGAACCCTGGGTGCATGCGAAGAGTTGAGCGAAAGGTACATTTTTAGAAGTTAATTTTTATAAGCGCTGCGCACAGGCATAAATATTGGTCTAATTTACTTGAACTGAAAGTCTACTGAAGTGAGACTTGTCCATTTACATTGTGTTGTTCACAGGCTAGGTTGTTTTTCTATGTTTGAGTTTCAATTGCAAGGGAAGAGAAAACAACACCTCTACTAGTCAGACTCAATCACAGGCTCAAACATGACTGGAGTCGAGCTACCACGGTAACCTCCCACCCTTAAATGGGCAGGTGAAAATGTTTGTCTCATCTGTGATAGTTTGGTTTAATGACGCAGGTCACAAAAATGAAATTAAACAATTTAACACATTATTTCTTACTAATAATACAAGTATTGTTTCAGAAACATTAAAGCATGCTCATCTGTTTTTTTGTGTTTTGTTGGTATAATTTTAGCAGGGGAAAAAATCTGAGTGGCTGGTAGAAACTGGGTGGTTCGAGCACTGAATGCTGTTTGGCTGAAAGCCGTGATTGGCTGAAAGCCTTGGGATATCAGACCATATACCACGGGTATGCCAAAACATGTATTTTTACTGCTCTAATTACATTGGTAACCAGTTTATAATAGCAATAAGGTACCTCGGGTGTTTGTGGTATATTGCCAATAAGGGCAAGGGCTGTATCCAGGCACTCCACGTTGCGTCATGCAAAAGAACATTCCTTATCCGTGGTATATTGGCCATATACCACACCCCCTCGGGCCTTATTGTTTAAATCTACCTGCCACAGTGGCTGGTGGACCAGAAAGTGAATCGTATGCCCTGTACAGTACTAGGATCTTCATAACATAGAATAATTATGGTTGTAGCAACGGCCTTGAGCTGTAAGAATACTGCACAAAAACCTTTAAAACATATAGATATTGATATAGTTGTAGCTAATGTCTTTATAAAACATGTATAGCCTAACTATTCTATCCATTGAGCCCTGGTTAGTATTCTGCCATGTTCCATTGTTCGTGCAATCGCCAATCCAATAGTTTTGCTGTGGATGTAAATGTGCTGTTAGATAATCAGTGACTCTATCAATGAAGGACACAGTCCCTGCCTGAGGGTACATAGGCCCAGTAGAGTCCTACCTAGCCTCAGCCCAGTCCCATCCAATCATCACAACCACATCTTATCTCAGCCCAGCCACACTCTCCTTCTGGCCAGGCTACACTTTATCACAGAGTCTGCACAACCTGGGGTTGGCAACAGTCCATTGTATTACCTTTTATTTTATATTATTAACCTTTATTTAATCTGGGGAACCCATTGAGACCAGGGTCTCATTTCCATTGGTGCCCTGAGAACAACAGCTTAAGCAATGTGAGAAACCATTCAACCAAATTACAGTTACCACATTTCAAATGAATTACAATACACTAAAAAGGGCAGTAGTAAATAATATATACAATCGATAAAAACAAGAGCCCAAAATTCAGAATTTGGGACCAAATAATCAAGTTTCAGAGTGACCTGTAGGTCATTCCAGGACAGAGGGCCATAGTAACTGAAAGCAGTCTTCCCTAACTCAGAGGGAACCCGCGGATCCTCTAGGACCAACCAGTCTAGAGACTGAGTCTTGTAGTTACTAGATTTCCAATTTAGAAATGAGGTAGTATGGGCGTTTCTGGAGAAGTGCTTTATATATGAGTAATAGCCAATGTTGGGCCCTTCTGGTCGTCAGAAACTCCCAGGCAACTATATAAGAGACAATGATGCTTATGGAAATGATCACCAGTGATAAAACACACGGCTGAGTATATAGCCACAGAACTTAGAAGTCCACACTTGTTAAACAGCCCTCAAAAGAAGCAAGCCAATAACAACGCTATTTTGAAATGTTTTATTTAACTTATAATATGGAGGTGCTATAGAAGTTGTCAAATAGCCTAGACCCCCCTCACCTAGAAGTGAAAAATGATTCCTGCTTTACCACATCTAGACCAATCCCAACCGCAGGGATCACTCCGTTATTTTCCTTCTGTTATCTCCCAAATCACAGGCCCAGGAGCAGGGCCTGGAGAAATGTCCACAGACTGAGCCAGTTACACCTGTTGCAGGGGTAAACAAACTAGGCTAACTGAGCTTCAAAATATTATGACTGTGATTATAAAAGCCTTAAAGCTGTTCGTAAAGCTAACTGTCATGGTTATTAGTACAGTAGATAGAAGATCTATGCACACTACACAGTGGACCAAGCCTATCAAATCAGGCATTCCCTATCCATATAATTTTGCATGCCCTACTGTACAAGGCCTCAGTATGAACCTAGCTCTGGTCCAGGGCATTATGTGTGGCTTACTGAGCTACAATAAACCATACAGACAGGGTGGAAAATAAAAGCCTGAAGGTAGTAACAGGTTAGGCTACACAAAATGCCATTTCCATTAGGTATTGGGCTAATCAGGAACACAGAAGAGCTTCTAACATGTTTATTTTCTTATGCCTTTAATGCCCATAAACACTTCAATATTCAAGTCAATATTTCAGTCCAAATAAACACTGTTGAAGCTCATCGTCCCAATGACAGTGCAGGAAACTGCCCGGAAAAAAGCTATGTCTTTAGGAACTGCAGGAGGGAGGGCATTGAGGGGAAGGAGGAACTTTGAGGGAAGCTACAGGGGGATGTCGACTAGCTTCCTCATCACCATTCATTACAATCCCAACTGACCGAACTACCACCCTAACAACGGAGCCCATGGAAAAAAACTGGGCACGGTTTAGTGGCGGCTGGTAGCCTAGTGGTTAGAACGTTGGGCCAGTAACCGAAAGGTTGCTGGATCGAATCCCGAACTGACAAGGTAAAAATCTGTTGTTCTGCCCCTGAACAAGGCAGTTCAGTTAACCCACTGTTCCCCGGGTAGGCCGTCATTGTAAATAAGAATTTGTTCTTAACTGACTTGCCCTCCTAGTTAAATAAATAAATAAAAAGTTAAATAAAAATCTAGGTCAGCTAGTCACTGAAAGGCTGGCAACATAGCCACCCGTGGTTGACAATGCAAGTCTATCTTCTCGTAATAGAAGTGAAGCTGCAATGAATCATCTTTGAAGGGTGTTTTGCTAATGTGTCATCAGTATTTGTGAGAAAGCTCATTGTGATTTGTCTGCATTTTTCAGCATAGTCAAATGTCAAATGACGTATCTTCCCGTTTATCCCCTTCCATTATCAATGTCATGCCTGTACGGACTTAAAGAATACAGACCAACTGTTCGAATGTGAATTCATTAATTACTTTAAAAGCACTAGTCAGTGTCATAAAAACACTATTTGGCAAATGAGACCGCACATCGTAATTGATAAACAATTTCAATTGAAAAACTGTTCCCCGGCTGTTGTATCATTGCATTTCAAAACAAAGGAGAATCCAGTACAAAACTCCCTCGTGAAATAATTTCGCTTCATTTGGAGCAAATTTGTACTTTCCAGCAAATGTGCCACCCTGATTCCAATTAGCTTAGCTAACGTTTGCATGGGCTAGCCGCGAACCGATATTTATAAGGTTACTGTAGCTGGTCGATGATGCTACAGCTAGCTAGCTTAGCTCGCTACTGGTGCTTCTGAATGCCGTACAATAACACATGTAAGTCACCATTCAAACCTTACATTATGGCTTTATAAGACCTGATTAAACAGTATCTATAGCTGGTAACTTACCTAAGCACTGGCCCACAGGAGTGCTGTACGGATTGCCCAGTAAGAACTCCATCTTTATGACAACAAACAATACCCACAGAATGACAGAAGCTGGAAGAGAGGCGCATTTTCTGCAAGTCCCTCCCACTGAGCAACCACATTGGAAGATAAAACTGAGATATCAATCTGTATGGCTGGATTTATTGTCGATCAAAATTAGCAGCTATCCAGGGTATGTTCACCACCAACACTAAAGATAGCTATCTATGCACAAGATCCAAGCCTTTGCTGGATGTGATCGATGTTAACGTTACTGTTCATGTTATGTATCACAACCTGCAGTGATTGGGAGTCCCATAGGGCAGCGCACAATTGGCCCAGCGTCGTCCGGGTTTGGCCGGTGTAGGCCGTTATTGTACATAATAATGTGTTCTTAACTTACTTGCCAAGTTAAATAAAGGTTACATTTAAAATATATATATATATATATATATATATATATATATATATATATATATATATATATATATATATTAATATTAACAATAAAGTATTGTTGTTTGGGGAAATTACTTTAAACCTTTCCCTACAATCTGTACTATCAAACTATTGTTGTTGTTTGATTGACTTGATTCTGAATATCCCGATAATTTCTAACATACTGCACTCGATGGGATAAACTAGCTAGATAAACTCTGGGTTACATGGCATATTTCAGGAAATCCTGACCAATACAGCGCTGATCCTGGCTAGAAGAGATAAACATTAATGATTCCCTTGATTCTAATAATTGTAATTTAAGTACATAATATTCACAAAGAACCCCCATAGTAATGCTTACATTGGTTCGCATAGTGCATATCGGAAGAACTGTATCCTCTGTGAAATAGTTTAAAACTGTGTAGCTATAAACGTTTCCGTGTTCCATGTAGCCCAGTCCTGCTGCCTGGTTGCTAGGCAACATTATACATCTGTGCGCAAAAGACGTGGGTTTGAAAGGTATGAGGCTGATAACATACATTTATTTTCAAATTACTTCGTTGTTTGGTTTTCTTGTGGTCTCTCAAAACAGCAGCTTGTGAGAGAGAGAGCAATCTGATACCTTTTTAATTTAGCAGAAATTAGGTTACTCAGCTCTGGCTTGTTGTGTTGTGTTACTGCTGAAAAAGTACTAGCTACTATTAGCTAGCTAACGTTAAGTTACTGTATTATAGCTATCTATATAAACGTTTGTTTACAATATTTATAGCTAGCCACCGTAGCTAACGTTAGCCAGTTAACCTAGCATAAATACATTATACACAGTTTGTGTTTATTTGTTATTGCAAAACAGCCACTCAACTCTACAAAGCTACGTACCTGGCAGGATTGTGATGACACTGAGACTCACTGTTTATCAATCAGAAAAACATTTGTTAGACCTACAACCACCGCCAGACAGTGGCATTGAATGCAGCATTTGATATTGCGCTGCCCTTCTCTCCACAGTAACAGTACAGGGTAGAGAGTCAGGGGATCCAGAGACATTAGCAGGATGAGCAGGCTATATGATACCGCAGAGCCCAGTTTGGTGGACGAGGAGCTACTGCAGAAGGCAGTGGAGGAGCAAGGCCCTCAAGACCAGGCTGGGCAGATTGCCAAGGAGGAGGGCATGCAGTATGACGAAGTCTGCCAATTGCACCTGGACTACAAGAGTAAGACATTTGACAGATGTTGATGTTCTTCATTCATTTGCATACTTTTTTGGTGCAGGCATGTCATGTCCATTGTCCACAGAGAGAAGGGCAATAGTTGCAGTGGAAATAGTTTTTATTCCTTACTTTGTCCGTATTTTTTATATTTTTGTCCATAGACATCCTGAAGATTGATCACCTGTGGCAGTTCACGTCTCTGACCAAGCTACAACTGGACAATAACATAATTGAGAAGATTGAAGGACTGGGGTGCCTCACTAATCTAAAATGGCTGGGTAAGAAAGCCGTCTCTCATAGACCCTGAATATGTTCCACATACAGTAAATGTTAGACAGGTAATATATGTGTTAAACTGTATATAGCTAGATCAAGATGACTATATTGTTTGTCACTAAAAGACAAGCCCTTCACTGTTACAAGTCTATTATGGCCTAGCTATCAATATTATCTTTCTCTCTATCTTCTCTTCTCCTCTAGATCTGTCCTTCAATAACATTGAGGGGATCGAGGGGTTGGATTCTCTGGTGAAGCTGGAAGACTTGAGTCTCTACAACAACAGAATCTCTGTCATTGAGAACATGGACACACTCCTAAACCTACACGTTCTCTCTATTGGGAACAACTTCCTGGCTCAGTTGGAAAATGTGAGTAACTTTCATGCACTACATACATGTATTGTTTATGTTTCAAATTATGAATGTAAACTCTCAAATTGTATACTGTAGAATATTTGTGACAAAATATGTTATTTTCATGGCATGGGCTGGTATTGCATGTTTGCTGGACACTGTAGGAATTGCAATCAACCATATCCTCTGATTCCCAGGTGATCTACCTCAGAAAGTTCAAGAACCTGCGCACTCTCAACCTAGCTGGAAACCCCATCTGCAAAGAGGACCGCTACAAGATCTTTGTTGCTGCCTACCTTCCAGAGTTGGTTTACTTGGACTTCAGGCTACTGGATGAACAAACAGTGAGTGACGGAACAGGGTGAAATTGCCCCTTGACACTTATATTGGGTCAGTCTTCTAATCCCCCCACTAATGGTTAAGGTTAGGATCGGGGAGGGGAAGCTGATCCTAGATCTGTACCTATAAGAAACACATCCCTGGCGTTAGAGCGACAGGCACAGGAGCACCAATGGGCTGACAAGGTTGTACAGTATATATATGTGCTTGTATCCACACCAAGTCTTACAAAACACAAGTCTTACAAAATAAGAGATTTATGCCTAGGCTCAGGGGCATTCCTGTCCTGATGAATTAAAGCATTGATGTAAACGAGAGCATTACAAAACGGTTAGTCATGGATTACAAACGTTTCCCCTGGGAATCAGACAGCTGAATAAGCACCATACTAAAAGCAGAATTGCAAAACTGCTGAACTGACAAACCTTTACACATCCCATCCATATTGTAACCACAGATTTAAAGAACAGTTCCAGAGGTCTAGTTTATACATTTTTCTTCAAGCACTGCACTGGATATACCATTAGTTTGTATTAATACATGAATACCTTGCTTTTTTTTTACTCTACCAACCATTTAGGCAGGCATTGAACATTAAGTATTTCCTTATGTAGCGAGAGCAGGCGTTTGGAAAATACCAGTATGCCATTGAGGAGATGCGCCACAATGAGGCCCAGGAGAGAAGGGCGATGGATGCTAGGCAAGAGCAAGAGGACGAGCTGCAGTTGCACAGGGTACCCTACGAAAAACCTACATTCAGAGCAAAGCATACATTCTACATCCATGTGTGCATTGAGCTTGAAATCATTGGGTAACTCTGCCATCTACTGTTGTGTGTGTGTGTGTGTGTGTGTGTGTGTGTGTGTGTGTGTGTGTGTGTGTGTGTGTGTGTGTGTGTGTGTGTGTGTGTGTGTGTGTGTGTGTGTGTGTGTGTGTGTGTGTGTGTGTGTGTGTGTGTGTGTGTGTGTGTGTGTGTGTGTGTGTGTGTGTGTGTGTGTGTGTGTGTGTGTGTGTGTGTCTTCCCTACTTACAGGATGCCTTTGTGGAGCTCTTGAATGGCCCATATCTGTTTGACAGCATGTACGCAGATGATGCAGAGGCAGCCAAGCTGGCCTACCTCCCCGGAGTGTCTGTACTACTAGAGACATATCCTTCTCCATACTCTGTTCTCTCAGTGTCAGTCTATTTGGAGCATGCCTTCTCCCTTTGACAACTGGCCCTTGATTTGATGGATGGCTAAAAGCAGAGGCAGGTGAAATAATAGTAGAATGATATATCTTGTTGTAAGATAGGGATTTCAAGGAGAGAAAATAACTGGAAAATAACACAAGTCCATTATTCTACTATTGCATCGAAGGCTCCTTCCTTGACTCTGTTCCTACATACAAGAGCCACCTGGTGGCGCTGTGTGTGCAGGTGTTTGAGATTGGCTTGGCACAGCGCGGCCGAAGGGAAGACGAGGTCAAGTCCTTCTTTGACTGTTCCAGAGAAGCCGTGGACGACAACCAGCAGAGAGCAGCACAGATCGCTGCAGACTTTGAGAAAGCCAGGAGACAGGTGCGTCATGGGACTGTAGCTTTTAAGGTCATGTCAAGAAAGGATGCCGCTAATGTCAAAGTGATGTCAAAACCTGCATATCCGAGTAGCGTTGGGGAGAATTTTAGCATTTTTGCTAACACTAATGCTTTTCCTAACCTTAACCTAATTATCCTAACCTGCTACATTGATTCTCCTAACCTGCTGCGTGGGTTCTCCTAACATGCTACGAAGAGTAACTTCTGATATTAGCGGCATTCCATCTAGTCAAAACCGGCTTTCACTTGCACTGACAGTGAAATGGTCCCGTTTGAGAGCATCAGTTCAGCGCAGACTGGCAGATTACAAATCTTAATTAGTAGACCAATTGGCAAGTCTAATTGGAAAATGTTGGCCACACAATTGGCAAGTCTAATTGGAAAATGTTGGCCACACAATTGGCAAGTCTAATTGGAAAATGCTTTAATTACAGTTCTTCCCTGCCCATGCAACCTTTATCAATATGTAAAAGTTTTTTAAAAATCCTAAATTAGCACTCCTACTCTGAGATGCTTTATAATAATAATAATATATTTAATTTATTTTGCGCTTTTCATTATACAGATCATCTCAAAGATGCTAAAAAACAATACAAAAGTACATGTAGTTCTTGGGCTGGACAATGGTCTTCAACAGAGGCTAAATATGAATATGGCCCATAGAATTCAACTGACTCCTATCGGCCCCATCTCTATGGAGGGATATAAGTGTCAAAATACATTTCATTTGAATTATTTTTGAACAAATATTACGTATTTAATGTATTTAAATGCACTGAATATCTTCTTGGCCACACATAGATAATGTAAGAGCCATGTTCTTTAGAGAGTTCGGCAATTGAGGTTTTCTGCATGATGTGCATTTGCATGACACTACAACATTCTATGGCAGCCATGGTAGTGCTGCATTAAAATAACATGTGGAATATAATGTCTAGAAGGAGCATTGTGATGTATTTACATGAAACTTTCAAATTCTATGGCAGCTTTGTTAGCGCCCCATTAATATTACATGGGGAATATTTAAATAATGCTCTGTAACTGAATGTCTAGAATAAGAACAATATTCAAAAATATTACTGAAATATATGGCTCTGGATAATGATTTAACAAACTGCTGTGAAAAAAAACCTGAGAGCAACAGTTTAACAAAAACGGTGCGATTTTTATCATTTCAAATCCACTGTACATGAATCTTACAAATCACAAAAAAATCATGCAAATCACACATGAATGTTGTGTATCTCCACGTGGCCACACACCCAGGTGATGTCTGAGATACAGCTGGCCACAGATGCACGTCTCCTGGAGGCCCAGCTGAACCACTGCAGCGAGGAGATCAACCAGCTCTGTGACAGCCTCATGACCCAGGAGCTGCAGCTCGTCGACCAGCTGGAGGTGTGTGTGTGTCTGTCTGTGTGTTGTTAAAACTTCTTGGTGACAGGGGGACAGTATTGAGTAGCTTGAATGAATAAGGTGCCCAGAGTAAACTGCATGCTACTCAGTCCCAGATGCTAATAAATGCATAGTATTAGTAGCATTGGATAGAAAACATTCTGAAGTTTCTAAAACTGTTTGAATGATGTCTGTGAGTATAACAGAACTCATATGGCAGCCGAAAACTTGAGAAAAATCTAACCAGGAAGTGGGAAATCTGAGGTTTGTAGTTTGTCAACTCTTTGCCATTCCAATATACAGTGTAAATGGGGTCATATTGTACTTCCTAAGGCTTCCACTATATGTCAACAGTCTTTAAAACTTTGTTTGAGGCTTCTACTATGAAGGGGGAGAGAATGAGAGGGGATTGAGCCAGGTGTCTGGCTGAGTGCTACAGGCTCGTGACACGAGGTCATGAGAGAGTTAGCTCTCGTTCCATTGCTTTTCTACAGACATAGGAATTCTCCAGGTGGAACATTATTGAAGATTTATGATAAAAACATCCTAAAGATTGATTCTATACTTAGTTTGACATGTTTCTACGACCTGTAATATAACTTTTTGAACTTTTCGTCCGACGTTCGGCTGGACCTGAACGCGCGTTTGGATTTGTTTACCAAACGCCCTAACAAGAGAAGCTATTTGGACATAAATGATGAACTTTATCAAACAAATCAAACATTTATTGTGGAACTGTGATTCCTGGGAGTGCATTCTGATGAAGATCATCAAAGGTAAGTGAATATTTATAATGCTATTTCTGACTAATGTTGACTACACAATATGGCGGATATCTTTTTGGCTGCTTTGTTGTTTGAACGCTGTACTCAGATTATTGCATGGTTTTCTTTTTCCGTAAAGTTTTTGTTGAAATCTGACACAGCGGTTGCATTAAGGAGAAGTATATCTCTAATTCCATGTATAACACTTGTATTTTCATCAACATTTATGATGAGTATTTCTGTAAATTGATGTGGCTCTCTGCAAAATCACAGCATGTTTTAGAACTACTGAACGTAACGCGCCAATGTAAAATTAGATTTTTTGATATAAATATGCACTTTAGCGAACAAAACTTACATGTATTGTGTAACATGAAGTCCTATGAGTGTCATCTGATGAAGATCATCAAAGGTTAGTGATTCATTTTATCTATATCTGTGCTTTTTGTGACTCCTCTTTGGCTGGAAAAATGGCTGTGTTTTTCTGTGACTTGGTGGTGACCTAACATAATCGTTTGTGGTGCTTTCGCTGTAAAGCCTTTTTGAAATCAGACACTGTGGCTGGATTAACGAGAATTGTATCTTTAAAATTGTGTAAAATACTTGTATGCTTGAGGAATTTTAATTATGAGATTTTTGTTGTTTTGAATTTGACGCCCTGCACTTTCACTGGCTGTTGGCGAGGTGGGACGCTACCGTCCAACATATCCCAGAGTTAAGATCTACATTCTTGGCCGCCCTTAAATCTGAACTGAATAACTTCTAAGAGGTTAGGAGTAGAGGTTTTTACGGATCCACCTGTACCAATCCAAGATACCCGATCTGGGACCCGATTAGGGGCAGATCCAGAATTCTAAATAATGTCATGGGTCTGGGTCGGATCTCATGAAATTCTCGGGTCTCTGGTATGTGTCCTTTTTTGTCCTTTTTTTAAATTACATGTTTTACTTTGACCCCTTTTACTCCCCAATTTCGTGAAATCCAATTGGTGTTTACAGTCTTGTCCTATCGCTGCAACTCCCCTACAGACTCGGGAGAGACAAAGGTTGAGAGCTATGCGTCCTCCAAAACACGACCCTGTCAAGCCACACTGCTTCTTGACACACTTCTTAACCCGGAAGCCAACCACACCAATGTGTCGGAGGAAACACTGTCCAGCTGGCGACCAAAGTTGCCCGGCCGCCACAAGGAAATCCAGGCCGGCCAAACCTCCCCTAACCCAGACCACGCTCCCGGTCATGGCTGGCTGTGACACAGCCTGGGATCAAACCCGGGTCTGTAATGAAGCCTCAAGCACTGCGAAGCAGTGCCTTAGAGAGCAGTGCCACTCGGGAGGCCTTGGGTCTGTGTCATTTTAACTGACTTGCCTAGAAGGACCCGTACAGAGCCGAACGTGACTACTGCAGTAGTTGTTGTTGACCAATCATTAGTCATCAAAGCGTCAATAGGCTACAGTCATATAGGCTCTGTGTGTGGCAAAAGTTAGGAGATATGTAATCATTGGAAGATGGAATTAAAATGACAGAATTAAAAGTTAAAGGAGAAGGATAGGCTACAACGACCAAGAGCCAACAGGTAGACTGCTACTTAATATTCTGAATGGAGTTGTTGTTAATCAAATCAAAGTTTATTTGTCACGTTATTTGTCAATGCTTACTTACAGGCTCTAACCAACAATGCAATTTCAAAATAAAATACATTTAAAAAAGGATGAGAAAGCGCATGCACTGCATCCTCAATTACCCTAGCTAGCTAATGTTAGCTAACTTAACTAGCTAGCTTCTCAAGGTTTGATGCAGTCAAAACAGGTACTGTGTAATCATATTGGATGATAAATAATCTAGCTATGGCAGTTATTTGTTTACTATAGTGCGTTTTGGCTTGTTGGTTGGTTGCTGTCTGTTGTCTCTCCCTCCCAGCTCCCTGTGTCACTCCCTCACAGCGGCACCTTTCTCTTCCTCCTCTCGCGCTTTATCAGCTCCGGTAAATAAAACGCTTAAAAAATGGGTCTCCATATTACTTTTTTTAAATTATTTGTATGCATATTGGGTACAGGTGGGAAAGCCCAAGGTCCATATCAGAACAGGTCCAACTTATTTTGGCCCGTGAAGACCTGTAGTTAGAAGGCCCCATAATGCAGAAACTGTTATCCTAGGTGACCTCTGGGTGATCTCCCTGAGGCCAAGTGCCAATGGCTATAAATTCAGCCATCGGGAGTTTCAAATGATAGAGATGTCTAATATGCGGCTCACTCTGACCCAAGTGGTCTCGATAGCCTTGATTTATGTTGTGACCAGGGGCCCGGAACACTTGGAGAACCAACAGATAAGCAAGAGTATTTATGCTTTACTGCAGATTGGCAGATTGCTACACAGCTCTCAGAGGAACATGTCTGTCTCGCCATATGCATATGTTTGTCTGTCTGTCTGTCTGTCTGTCTGTCTGTCTATTAAACCTTTAAATATAGAAGTCATTCGCCTTATCTTTGGGTACAGCATTTTCCACACCTTGAGAAAATCAATTGGTGTGTGTGTGTGTGTGTGTGTGTGTGTGTGTGTGTGTGTGCACGGTTGATGTATATTATAGTACACGTGCAAGAGTTCATATGGAAACTCTCATTTATAGAAGAATGTTTGGAGTGGTTAATTAATAAATTTGTATTTTCCATTTGATATCAAAACACACATTTCAATTTGAGATACATTATTCATATGTCAATAACTATTCTCCTTTTTTTTCTATAGGACATAATCAAAGATTTTGAGAGGAACATTTCAGACATGGTTGCCGGATTCATTGAAGTTGTTCAAGGAATATATCCTTTTCTACCATAGGTATTTATTTCAATATAACTAAACGTTGCATGTGTATTATAATGGTGTTGCAGTGCACTGATGCAGTTATTCAAATCAGGGTCTGTATGTACCAAGTGCTGATTTAGGATCAGTTTTCCAATTAATAAGATGACATGGACAAGGAGGACCTGATCCTAGATCAGCACTCCTCCTCTG
Organism: Oncorhynchus mykiss; assembly: GCF_013265735.2. Taxonomy (NCBI): domain Eukaryota; kingdom Metazoa; phylum Chordata; class Actinopteri; order Salmoniformes; family Salmonidae; genus Oncorhynchus; species Oncorhynchus mykiss. The sequence goes on from NC_048577.1 coordinate 57,015,903, forward strand.
ACACGCTTGATATACAGTGTACAGTGTCAGACAAAGTCTCCTTGACACAGACCCACTTTCGCCCAGTGCCGAGACTTAGAGAACCACCATCACGAGAAGCTACTGGAAATCGCTGTGGCAACCCTGGAGCGAGTGGCCAAGAATGAGCTGGAGGAGGATATGCCAGATGATGTCCGAATGGTCAGTGTCAGAAAGTCCCTGTGTCTACAGCAAATCCTACAGGCCATGGTCAAAAGTAGTGTACTATATGTGAAATAGGTGGCTATTTGAGACGCAGTCTAAATAGTGTTTCCCTACCCCTCTCTCAACCCTGTCTCTTATCTCCACAAACATTTTCAAATATTGTCAAAGACTCCAGCAACTCAAGTCATAGACTGTTCTCTCTGCTACCGCACGGCAAACTGTACCAGAGTGCCAAGTCTGGGATCAAAGGGCTCCTACCCCCAAGCCATTAGACTGCTAAATAGTTAACTAAATAGCTACCTGGACTATCTGCATTGACCCTTTTTGCACTAACTCTTTTTGACTCTATGCACACACACTGGACTCTACCCACACACTCACACATACTTACACTGATACTCCAACACAGACAGCGCTTTCAGACCGTATTCAGAAGTATTCAGACCGTTTGACTCTTTCCACATTTTGTTATGTTACAGCCTTATTCTAAAATTGATTAAATTATTTTTTCCCCTCATCAATTTACACACACTATTCCATAATGACAAAGCAAAAACAGGTTTTTAGACAGATCCTCTCAAGCTCTGTCAGGTTGGATGGGGAGCGTCTCTGCACAGCTATTTTCAGGTCTTTCCAGAGATATTTGATCGGGTTTAAGTCCGTGCTCTGGCTGGGCCACTCAAGGACATTCAGAGACTTGTCCCGAAGCCACTCCTGCGTTGTCTTGGCTGTGTACTTAGGGTCGTTGTCCTGTTGGAAGGTGAGCCTTCTCCCCAGTCTGAGGTCCTTAGCGCACCGGAGCAGGTTTTCATCAAGGATCTCTCTATACTTTGCTCCGTTCATCTTTTCCTCGATCCTGACTAGTCTACCAGTCCCTGCCTCTGAAAAACATCCCCACAGCATGATGCTGCCACCATCATGTTTCACTGTAGGGATGGTGCCAGGTTTCCTCCAGACGTGACGCTTGGCTTTCAGGTCAAAGAGTTCTTGTTTCTCATGGTCTGAGAGTCTTTTAGGTGCCTTTTGGCAAACTCCAAGTGGGCTGTCATGTGCCTTTTACTGAGGAGTGGCTTCCGTCTGGCCTCTTTACCATAAAGGCCTGATTGATGGAGTGCTGCAGAGATGGTTGTCCTTCTGGAAGCTTCTCCCATCTCCACAGAGGAACTCTGGAGCTCTGCCAGAGTGACCATCGGGTTCTTGGTCACCTCCCTGACCAAGGCCCTTCTCCCCTGATTGCTCAGTTTGTCCAGGCGGCCAGCTCTAGGAAGAGTCTTGGTGGTTCCAAATTTCTTCCATTTAAAAATGATGGAGGCCGCTCTGTTCTTGGGGACCTTCGATGCTGCCAAAAATTTTTGGTACGCACCCCAGATCTGTGCCTCGACAAAATCCTGTCTCTGAGCTCTACGGACAAGTCCTTCGACCTCATGGCTTGGATTTTGCTGTGACATGCACTGTCAACTGTGGGACCTTATATAGACAGGTATGTGCCTTTCCAAATCAAGTCCAATCAATTGAATTTACCACAGGTGGACTCCGATTAAGTTGAAGAAACATCTCAAGGATGATCAGTGGAAACAGGATGTACCTGAGGTCAATTTCGAGTCTCATATTAAAGGATCTGAATACTTATGTAAATCGGTATTTCTGTGTTTTATTTTTTATACATTTGCTAAATGTTTGCTTTGTCATTATGGGGTATTGCATGTAGATTGATGAGGATGTTTTATTTACTTAATCCATTTCAGAATAAGGCTGTAACATAACAAAATATGGATAAAGTCAAGGGGTCTGAATACTTTCCGAATGCACTGAACACACTCACTTGCACATAACACTTCCACACACGCGCACATTTGCCACACACACACTTCCACACTCATCATATTGTATTCTGCATTGTTGGGAAGCATTTCACTGTCATTTACGAAGCATGTGACAATTCAAATTTGATTTAATATTGTATGTGTACATGCTCATCCATATTGCACTCAAACACACTGCACACAGTCCAACTGTATTCTGTTCTTACTGCTTTTCCACCCTCACTTCTCTGACAACATTTCCACTGTCACTGCTATTGAAACTACAGATCTGCTATCTTAATTTAATCAGTCTGTTGTCACAGACAATATACCGGCGCAGCAGAAAATGCATATTGTAGTGTATTCAAGGTTTAAAAAGTATTCTAAAGTTTGTAATTGCCCTAACAAAAACAAAAGTCTACCAAAACAAAAAATGTATATTCATTATAATCCACATAATTAATATTTCCTGTTTTCTTGTTGTGAGAAGCAGGGTCAAATTAAGATCTGTAGCACCTCAGCAGCACTTGCCCCAGTGGCACTCAGCAGTATTTTGATCCCACTGGTGCCATGGTGAAGTTTCCCCTAGGTACAGATTTCGGATCAGCTTTCCCTCCCTCAATCCTAACCTTGCCCATTATGTTGAGAATGAAAAACTGACCCAAGATCAGTGTCTTGGGGTAATTTCAGCCTGCATCATTCATCTGTGTTACACCGTGTCTGTCTGTCCCCCCATGCAGCTGTTTGTAGACAAGGACACAGTGATCAATGCAGTCAGCGCCTCCCACGACACCCACCTGCTGAAGATCGACAACCGTGAGGACGAGCTGATGACGCGCTGCAACAGCTGGATGAGTGCTCTGATGAAATCGGTAGGCAGGGGAATGCATGGAAATAGGATGACATAGATTGTATTTCTATGGGGAATGAGTTGAAATAGGATGACATACATTGTATTTCTATGGGGAAGGCAAGGCATTGCCACAAACACTCAGTATGACAGTTTACAGTTTTCCACCATGAAGAATACCTTTTCATTTGTTGTTGTTTTGTCTCTTATTCGCCTGTCCATGCAGGTACAAGATGAAGAGGTGAAGCGGAATCGCAAGCGCATCTCAGAGATTCACAACTACATTGACTACGTTAGGGATCAGCTGGATGAGATGCAACATGAGCACCATTGATTAAGAAGAGGGGAAAGGAAATATAGCAGAAGAAACCATCCTAACACAGATTCAAGCCTCACAGACAAGCCTCAGGCATACAGCAAATGCCCTTATTTTCATACTTACTTATTTCCATGAACTTGGATTATAAGAACATTGAATTGTGTCAAAATGAAGTTCATTATTTTAATGAATCCTCAGTGTTATTTCCCTTGTGTTCATTTCCAGAAACAGGCAGAAATGTTTGTCTATTCCTAACTGGTTCATATTTCAACTCTCTAGGACAACTCTGCCATCTACTGTGTGTGTTTTGTGTGCGCGTGCGTGCGAGATACACTAACCATGCATAACCATCAACACCCAACCAAAACCATTCAACTAAACATGTTGTTATGTTTAGATTATAATCGTTGTATTCTATAATACATTTCAGAACGAATAGAAAGTAGGGTCCAAATATATACGTTTTCAACCTTAGTACAAAACTGTAAGAACGCTGATCCTTCATATGGATATTTTTTAGTGGAAAGTAGCGTACAAATGTGCAACTACATATCCCAGAATGCATTTCCGAAGACTATCCAATTACGTTTCCGTTCAAATGAGGAGTGGACATTTCCAGCCAATCAAATAGGGTGATTCTGAGTTGTCTAAAGAAACGTTGACGTTCTCTTAAAGCCAGTACACGTCCAGAGTGAGCTATCCTAGGGCCGGGGAGGAGTATAGTAAAGTGGCAGGCTTCTAGATACTGCTGGTCAGTAGCCCCTCTCCATATTAAGAGCTTCCTCAGTCTGTGGTTCATGACTGTTGCAGTCGGGGATACGCACGCATTAGCGCTCATCATGCCTGTTCGAGCTGAGTGCTGCAGCAGTGCGGCCCGTACATCCTCGGCCTCTCTTATCCCTCCTCCGCCGATCAACACGCACCAGCCCGGGGTAGCTACTTCGCTGCTGTACAGCGGTTCACAGTTTCGAGGACATCAGAAGAGCAAAGGAAACTCGTATGATGTTGAGGTCGTTTTGCAGGTAAATACTCTTGCTTTTAAGAAGCTTGGTATAATGGATGGCATGTTTACTAGCTGACCATGTAAGGTTGTCTTGTACTGCTGCTAACGTTACTGACTGCCAACCACCACTGACAAGCAACCGATTTAGCAAACTAACCAGGTGAACTAGCTAGTTAGCAAACAAACTAGTTTAACAAGCTTGATAGCAAGCAATCTGTAGTTAGCAGCTAGATGGCCCATTCAAATCGACTAAATGTTAATAAGCCCTCTTGGGCCCCCTAGGGTTGTCGAGAGAGAACAGCCAGCTAACTGGCAGTGAGATGAACATTTTGTTTATGCAAACATTTGGATATATGAATACTGGCATTAACATGCATGATGTATGTTAACATATGGCCTAGTTGCTAAATGACATAGGTGGCTAGCATTCAGCATTTTCATTGGTGTTTGCCCAGATTCACAGACAGCTGACTATTGATTAGGCCTGCTCATTCATTTGACAAAACCGCTGAAAATATCTGAACTCGTTAATAGCCTGGTTGTCATTTGTGAAGGCACCTGATGGGTTCTTGTTGTACACACACTGACATTGTGACCACTGCACTTGAATACCACTCATTGTGCGATTGTTTGTCTCCTGCAGCATGTGACCATGGAGGACTCTTATCTGTGTGGTTACCTGAAGATCAAAGGCCTAACCGAGGTAAAGTGGAGCAGAACTGGGTCAGATACAGTGTACTTCTACCTTACCCCTCACATGCAATGAGTGATGATGTTGTCATGGGTCTGTAAGCCCCTTTTGGGAACTTATCATGGCAGAGGTCAGTGTAAGCCAAGTGCAATGCAGCTTACCAGCCCCAATTGACATGTATACTGGTACAACCAACCAATGTGAAACTGGCATGCATTATGACAACATGCTAAAACAACAAGCCAGAGCCAGCTGTTGACCAATTTGTAACACCAGTATGAAGGCCTATCTGTTACGTTGCAAAAGTGTCTTGTCTGAGCACTGTATTTGGATGTATTGACTGACTGCCTGACTGACTGCCTCTAAAATGGTGCAGACAGTCAAAGAACAGGCCTGTGTGCTGCAGCTCTCTGCCTGCATTGTCTGTTTACAGCAATGTCTACAATTCAGAGGGTGTGTGGTACAAAATGTGATTGCTGTGCACTTTCTCTCACTGGCAACACTAAATATCAGGGCTCTTCCCACTCTCTCCTTGTAAATTACACAGATCCCTACTCTGACCCCGTTCACCTCCTTTTCCTAGAGAATTAGTTGTGAGTGACTCAAAGGGAATGCTCAGGGAAATGGTGCACTTTGTTTACTTAACAAGGTGCTACCTACCACTGATCTGGCACCTTGGCATAGTGTTACAGTGAGTTGGGTCGTATTCAATCGGACACACCGCAGCAAATTATTTTGCAACGGAAAAAGAGAACACGTTGAGGTTGTCCCTCCCAGTTTTAGTTTTTCTGTTCTTCTGTTTGTTGCCTAATGAATATGACCCTGCATTAAAAAGGCATTGCTGTTTGTTATTGATGGCATTCCTGTGTGTGACACACAATTTGTCACTGCACCAGCATGTGTTCCAGCCAGAAACCCTTCCTAAAGGAACCTTGGTAACCATGACTGTAGAGTCAGATTATGGTAATGGCAAGTGGGAGCACAGCTAGATCCATGTATTCAGGTCTATACCCAGAACATAATTGGTCATATTTACCTACTTTGTTGGACAACTGTTATGTGTTATGTTATGTGTGACTGTGTTATGTGTGACTGTAAGAACGGCTGTTTCACAACCGGCTGTGATTGGGAGTCCCATAGTGCGGCACACAATTTCCCCAGCATCGTTAGGGTTTGGCCGGGATAGGCCGTCATTGTAAATAAGAATTTGTTCTTAACTGACTTGCCTAGTTAAATTTAAAACATAAAGTGAGTGCCGTGTATAACTAAAACACTATTTTGTTAGTGAAAGTCCTTACGGAGAAGGAAACATGGTCGTAGTCTCTAATTCTCTAGGAACCAAAGCAAACGGCAAGGGACTTACCTGAACTTGTCCAATAAACAAAAAGATTAGCTACGGTGTTCACTAATGAACCCAGCTCTTAGTCTGTGTTTCTGATCCTTGCAGGAGTATCCCACTCTCACCGCGTTCTGTTTCTGATCCTCGCAGGAGTATCCCACTCTCACCACGCTCTGTTTCTGATCCTCGCAGGAGTATCCCACTCTCACCACGCTCTGTTTCTGATCCTCGCAGGAGTATCCCACTCTCACCACGCTCTGTTTCTGATCCTCGCAGGAGTATCCCACTCTCACCACGCTCTGTTTCAGATCCTCGCTGGAGTATCCCACTCTCACCACGCTCTGTTTCAGATCCTCGCAGGAGTATCCCACTCTCACCACGCTCTGTTTCTGATCCTCGCAGGAGTATCCCACTCTCACCACGCTCTGTTTCTGATCCTCGTAGGAGTATCCCACTCTCACCACGCTCTGTTTCTGATCCTCGCAGGAGTATCCCACTCTCACCACGCTCTGTTTCTGATCCTCGCAGGAGTATCCCACTCTCACCACGCTCTGTTTCTGATCCTCGCAGGAGTATCCCACTCTCACCACGCTCTGTTTCTGATCCTCGCAGGAGTATCCCACTCTCACCACGCTCTGTTTCTGATCCTCGCAGGAGTATCCCACTCTCACCACGCTCTGTTTCTGATCCTCGCAGGAGTATCCCACTCTCACCACGCTCTGTTTCTGATCCTCGCAGGAGTATCCCACTCTCACCACGCTCTGTTTCTGATCCTCGCAGGAGTATCCCACTCTCACCACGCTCTGTTTCTGATCCTCGCAGGAGTATCCCACTCTCACCACGCTCTGTTTCTGATCCTCGCAGGAGTATCCCACTCTCACCACGCTCTGTTTCTGATCCTCGCAGGAGTATCCCACTCTCACCACGCTCTGTTTCAGATCCTCGCAGGAGTATCCCACTCTCACCACGCTCTGTTTCTGATCCTCGCAGGAGTATCCCACTCTCACCACGTTTTGTTTCTGATCCTCGCAGGAGTATCCCACTCTCACCACGCTCTGTTTCTGATCCTCGCAGGAGTATCCCACTCTCACCACGTTTTGTTTCTGATCCTCGCAGGAGTATCCCACTCTCACCACGCTCTGTTTCTGATCCTCGCAGGAGTATCCCACTCTAACCACGTTCTGATCCTCGCAGGAGTATCCCACTCTCACCACGCTCTGTTTCTGATCCTCGCAAGAGTATCCCACTCTAACCACGTTCTGATCCTCGCAGGAGTATCCCACTCTAACCACGTTCTGATCCTCGCAGGAGTATCCCACTCTTACCATGTTTTGTTTCTGATCCTCGCAGGAGTATCCCACTCTTACAACGTTCTTCGCAGGAGAGATCATCAGTAGAAAGAGGCCCTTTTTAACCAGGAAGTGGGACGCCGACGAAGATGTGGACCGCAAGCACTGGGTATTTATTTGAAGCTCTCGATGTCATTCAGTTTATATTCCCATTAAAGCGTAGTCATTTGGTGTTTTCTTCTTTTTAACAAACACTTATTGGATGCAGCATTGTATTTCAGTTTTTAATTGTCTTTGAGAAAAAGTACAACTAAAACAACATTTGTTTTGTTTCTTTCCAGGGTAAGTTTCAGGCTTTTTATCAGTATGCAAAGAGCTTCAACTTGGACGACTTTGATTACGAAGAGCTGAAGAACAGTGACTTTGTCTTTATGAGGTGGAAGGTGAGTCCAATATCACCTGACGTTCCATTGATCTCTCTTTCTCTCTCCCTGTATGTACTTGAATCCTTCCTCTTTCTCTTGTCCTTTCTAACATGGCCATCTAGTGACTGTTTTGTTTCTTGTTCTCTCCCTTACAGGAGCAGTTCCTGGTCCCGGACCACACCATTAAAGACATCAGTGGGGCGTCCTTCGCTGGTTTCTACTATATCTGCTTCCAGAAGTCCACAGCCACCATTGAAGGCTACTACTACCACAGAAGCTCTGAATGGTACATAGTTTGGGTCCCAAATGGTACCCCATGGGCCCTGGTCAAAGTAGTGCACTATATAGAGAATAGGATGCTATTTGGGATGCAAACACACTGGAGTGTCAATATTTTAGATGGCTTGTTCAAATCTGATAGATGCACTGTACAGTTTGGCTCTTTGGGATATTCAGATTGAGTACATATTTTGATAGTTGCTAGTACTAAGCATACTAGGTCATGTTAATACATCTTTAGTAGATAGTTAGGTTCTGTACCAGTTGTTTTGTGTGCTGATCTGATGTGAACATACAGGGATGTGGCTACTGGCTAGCTGCTCATTCTTGGTCCCCTTGTTCTCTTTCAGGTACCAGTCGTTAAACCTCACCCATGTCCAGGAACACAGTATGCCCATCTACGAGTTCCGGTGATACCCGCCCGCTGGCAGAGGGGACTTTGATTGGCACTGCCCTAGAGACTTGCTTATGTAGGGGAGATGAACTGACCAATCATGCCAAGGATGTACCTATCAGTATTCCCTGGCGAAAGGGAGAGAACAATGTAAGGAGGGAGGGATAGACAAAGAACAAGGCCACCGACCGACAGTTTTTCCCAGCCTGCCTTTCTCGACTTTGCATCAGCTGGGATCAACAGCACTTTTTCTTTGGTTGTTTTCTCTTCCCCACTCTTTCTCCATTCAGCTTCCTGTTTTTGAAGCTACTTTTCCTCTTTCCACCATGTTGAAAACGCTTTCCACTTTTCAGTTGGGAATCCCCCCCCCCCCCCCTCTGAAAATGGGTGGGGGGTGCAGCAGTCTAAAATTTAAGTACAAAGTTTGATATTGCATTTTAATTTGTCTCAATGAATTGATGCCTGATTGAGATTGACCAAGCTACAGAGTGGGCAAGCAATCCTGAAAAGATGGATCTCCATAAGGTCTTGAGGTGTGACATCATCAAGGGTGTGCTCAACAGAAGATCGATGGTCAATGATCTGCCATGATGCAAGATCTGACGGCTTGGTCGGATGACGTCTTGGTGAAGGTTGATATTTGAAGGCAGGGCATAATCAGATGTGTGTTGTGAGCTACTGAAACACATAATACCACACCGATGGCTACTTTAAATCTGTCCTCTCTCTGAGATGGTGGTGTCGACATCATCTGACCTATAGAGGGAGTCCCCATGCCCTAGTTCATATTGGCGGACATATTTCCAGGCTGCTGTTACTGCTGCTTTTTGAAAAGCCTCCTACCGTTCCCTGCCTCAACCAAGTGAACTGATGAAGTGATTTACGCTTCACTCATTTTTCTATGCAATTTACAAAAACATGTCTTAGCCGGCGCTTACCTACTTTCCATTTTATTTTCAGAAAGGACTTTTAAAAAGTATTATGATGATGTACGTGAGTGATCACACGGCCACCAGAGTATTTATTGAAAATGAATATTGTTCTTAATTTACATGTGTATAGATATATATAATAAAGAGTTTTTATTCACCAGGCTTTTAAACTGCTTTGACACAGCTATTTGAGGGTACTGCTCTGGTGTCTTGAGTTATGTGTGGTGGCTCTGAAGTACTGGTGGAAGAGAGTGTGTAGTGCAGATTGAGCTTGGGCTGCATTTAGACAGATCAGAATTGGCCTGCCTGTTTCTCACTAATTGCTATTTGGACCAATCAGATCTTTTTCAGAGCTGATCTGGTCAAAAGACAAATTTAGTGAAAAATATCAGAATTTGTCTGCCTGTCTAAACGCAGCCAATGAGTTGTCTGCGTGGTGACGCTAATGCTAGAGCGCTACAAATCAAAGTGAGTGCAGTGGACTAAATGCCATGGGACAGATGAGAGAGTGAGCTAGTATGGAGTTTTGGCTGGAGGAGGAAAAGATGAGGTATAGAAATACAATGATTAGAATGGGCACATGTAAGTATTTCGTAAGACGTTGATGACCAAACAAGATATGGATTTTGTGTTGGTACTGTGCAGTATGCTGCGTTTGGATCTGACTCAACACATGTACAGTATTGCTGACAGTCAATGATTTTTAACGAGGTCGACCCATTCTGTTCATTTTATTTCTACCTTTCTGATGTATTGAATGTGGCAGGCAGCTAACTGAGCTGTCTCCTCTGCGTTCTTCACTTTGCCCCTAATTATACCAACGCACAACCGGTGTGTCTCTCTCCTGTATCATTCTGACGTCTTTTCCATTCACAGAATGAGAAATAGTGGCGTTGTTACAAAACCTTGATGACATGTGAAGAGATGTTTTCTTAGAGTATAAAATAAACTGACAAGAACATCTAGTCAAAAGCTTTTGAAACACCTAATGCCTTAACTGTAATAAGTTTGTACAGAGCCCTGTTTTATAACAACGTTGGAGTTGAGTCATGACTGTGAATTGTTAAAGCATGTTTGTGTGATTTCAGTTGGAGAGAAATGCCACATCAGCCCTCAAAAGACCTTTGAACGCCAGTGAGTGTCCTGGGTCATGTTCATTAGACACCAAATGGGAGATAAAGACTGAAACGTGAAGGGACTACCTGGACTTGTTTTCAATTTCTGTTAATGTTTTATAACATTTCACTATGGTGTGCCCTAATGAATATGACCCTGAATTATGTGACATCACATGACTGGTGTCAACCAGGAAGTGAAACTACTTAGCCTACCTCATTGGTCAGTTTAATGTTGCTCGAGCCAGCATAAATAACATTACTACACTAAAAAGCTGGTTTGGACATAAAGAATGGCAAATTAATAAGATTTTATAGAAATATGCTATGTAAGAATGTCCTCCAAAGACATTTGATAATAAGTATCCTTTCAATACATTGCTCTGCGGAAGTTGTTTCTTTTCACAAATGACATCTGATTTTAAAATGTGTTAGGAGTTGCTGTCTGGACTGCACTATGAACTGACTTGGTTTGCTGTCTGGACTGCACTATGAACTGACTTGGTTTGCTGTCTGGACGGCACTATGAACTGACTTGGTTTGCTGTCTGGACTGCACTATGAACTGACTTGGTTTGCTGTCTGTACTGCACTATGAACTGACTTGGTTTGCTGTCTGGACTGCACTATGAACTGACTTGGTTTGCTGTCTGGACTGCACTATGAACTGACTTGGTTTGCTGTCTGGACTGCACTATGAACTGACTTGGTTTGCTGTCTGGACTGTACTATGAACTGACTTGGTTTGCTGTCTGTACTGCACTATGAACTGACTTGGTTTGCTGTCTGGACTGCACTATGAACTGACTTGGTTTGCTGTCTGGACTGTACTATGAACTGACTTGGTTTGCTGTCTGGACTGCACTATGAACTGACTTGTGTTTCCGTGTCCATACGCCAGCTCCATTCTCCAGGTAACAAAGAGTGTGACATACATTATTTCCTTTGATCAAGCTACAAGAATGGACAAAAAAGCTAGTTGAAATTGCAAATTAAGCTTCGATAAGTTAGTTGTGTCAGTTGAGTTCAATTAAGTCAATTGGATTGTATGATACAGGAGGAAGAGTTGGTGTGTTGTTCACTATGGTGGCTGTTTTTACTGGTGACTGACTGTCTGAAATCATGGCACTTCTACAGAGAGATTTTATGAGAAAGTTTATGGATGGAGGAAATTGAAAGAATGAGGTTCCATCAACATTGCAATAAAACTATTCCCAAGAAACTACCGTCTTTCTTTTCTTCTGTGGGTGTTTGTCATTATGTTTATATTATAGTTATCCATTATTTAGTGATGAATTGGGTGTTTGTTTCTAATACTTCTGAGTGATAGTTGAGGACTATAGTCTTCAGTAACTGTCCAGTGTTTCCAGATTTCTATGAAATATGACCTAATGACTTACAATAGCTAGGTTTCCATCCAATTGGGGACAGATTTTCATGTTAATATTCTAAAATATACATAAAACAATGAAGAGGTTGTGCCTGATGAGGTGGTGCACATAACTTTTGCGGTTACATTCCCAAGTATCGAATAAAGAATACAATTTTTTATCCTTGAGTCTATGTAACAGTTAAAAAACTATTGAAATGTAAACCTACTGCATCTGCCTATGTCAAACTAATATGAGACTCACACGAACACAATGGTGTTCTCCGTTTTGCTCTACAACCCCCACAAGTGTCACAGTCTGAAGGTAACCCATTCAAAGAAATGGAAGTAAAAAGGTAGTTTTGTGCCAACAAAAAATAAGGGGTTAAAAAAAGACAGGTTAAATGATTTTCCATCGCATTTTCAACTCTGCTGATGTTTTTTTTTCACAAAAACTGTTATTTAGCAAATGTGCCCACTCTGGTCTTGACACATGACATCACAAACATCACAAACATGCCCACTCTGGTCTTGACACATGCGCTCTAGCCAATGGCTCGCAGATAGATTGCGGGTATAGCCATGAGTTTATTATGGATAAACGCAAGATTATTTGTATTTATCAAACGGCAGCCAAGCATCAATCATCATGTCTCCAGTATAAGACCATCGATTTATTAGAAAGGAGCATCAAACTCATCACCGTGCACTTTCACCACCCTGTGAAGCTCATCATAACTTATTTCATCTGTATCTGAATAAACTGTATGCTTTCCCGAGTCGTAGTGGGAGGACCACACAATATCATCAAGTGACTCCAGGTTTACTTCGATATGATGGTTATTATATCAATATTTGCGCATAAAAAACATTCCCTCCACCATTTCTCACATCATTCATTTTACAAACACAAAAAGATCCCACCTCGTCTACCATATTTTGTTTTGTTGACATTTGGAAAGTTACCTGAAAAAGGTGCTGTTTCCATCAGGCCTGTCGTGACATGTTCTATGTACTTTACTCGCATAAAAAGGTTGGATGGAAAACAAAAAGTACGTCAAACAGCATTGTGTGGTCGTACTCGTACCCCAACAACAGAATTGTGTGGTCGTACTCGTACCAACAACAACAGAATTGTGTGCGCATATACCGGTCATTCAAAATATTCATACGAGTGGATTGGCCAGCTCATCCTCCTCTAGACCGCTGATTGGCCAGTTCATCCTCCTCATGAGTATGATGTCATACTCTGAAGAACTAACAAGCATTTTTTAAATGGTCTGTTTGAGGTACCAATTTGAGGTGGGGTTTATGAAGAAAATAATTGCAGTCCTATATCAGATGATTCATGAGCATTAGAAATGTACCTGATCATTTTGTACTGAAAAGCCCACTCATATCACCACCACACTCAGTAGGTATATGAAAAGAACCCTAGAAAACATCTTAACCACAGAAGTGTCCAGCACAAGTGTTTTATGTCAAATCAATCCCCATAGCCGCTATTCCCCAGGGGAGTCAAACTCATTTTGCCCTGGTCTTAAACGAGGTCTGTAGGGCCGCACTGAAAATTGGTTATATTTCCTTTCCGTCAAAATGTGATACTAGCAAGAGCAGTGATACTAGCAAGAGCAGTGATACTAGCAAGAGCAGTGATACTAGCAAGAGCAGTGATACTAGCAAGAGCAGTGATACTAGCAAGAGCAGTGATACTAGCAAGGGTAGTGATACTAGCAAGGGCAGTGATACTAGCAAGAACAGTGATACTAGCAAGAGCAGTGATACTAGCAAGGGTAGTGATACTAGCAAGAGCAGTGATACTAGCAAGAGCAGTGATACTAGCAAGGGTAGTGTGCAGGTTTCTTCTTTTTTCTCAATTGTGTATAACTGCCTTTAATTTGCTGGACTCCAGGAAGAGTGGATCCATAAATACGAATACAAATATACATCTTTTTTTTTTTTTCCCATGCAAAGGGTGGCTACTTTGAAGAATCACAAATTTAACATATTTTGATTTGTTTAACACTTTTTTTGGTTACTACATGATTCCATATGTGTTTTTTCACAGTTTTGATGTCTCACTATTACTGTAATACATGTAATTTTGCAGATGCTTTTATCCAAAGCAACTTGCAGTCATGCGTGTATTCATTTTACATACGGGTGGCCCGGTAATCAAACCCATATCCCTGGCATTGCATGCCTTTACGAACTGAGTCATACAGGACCACTATAATGATGCAATGTTGCACTTGGTTTGTGCTTGGCTCCTGAAACTGTCATTGATTATGTTCATTTTGCAGCTAACTGTTACAGATGTGAATCTATTGAGTATGATTGCAAGCTCTTAATGCTAGGTTAAAAAAAGAACGTCTTAATTGAAAATCAGATAATATAAACAATCTAGCCTACTATTTCCTTCAGCATATCAAAATAGCTTTGCTTTCTACCGTCACATAATGATTTAAGCTATTGTTGTGGATCAAATACATCCACTTCCAATCTAATAACTGTCCATATGAATATATATTTAAATTAACATTGACAGAGTATAACATCTATAAATATAAATGTTCATATATCAAATCTACACTGACAAAGTATAAAAAACGAAACAATACCCATTTTCCCCCATATACTGGACATGAAATGTTTCTTCTTGACCAATACAAACAAGCATGATAACATATATAAAGTGCTTCCTGTGAAGTCCACCCTGAACAAGTTATTTCCAGCTCTTATGAATGCCCAATAGGGATCCAGATCAGGGTACCAAATTATATGTGAAAATACCCTAACTGGCTCCTTATTGGGCATATTCATGTGTCTCATTGGTAGATTCTATGGGACAGAGGCAAAGTGTGTCAACTACAGAAAATGCAGGGTAGATGGGCTCAGTGAAAGTGGTGTGAAATGTCTGCAGGAGAGTCACCATGTCAGAGGTGACACTATACAGAGTCAGAGTGCCAGCAGGCCAGTCCAAATATATTCCCACCCGGTTAGAATCTGTGGGAAGGGCACAAACTGGAGTCCTTTCTCTATTATGTCTTATTGAGAAACCTCCATCATCTGTGCAGTACCAACTCCATGACATTTCATTCCAGCCTAACCAACTTGGGCTGGTATCCCTCTATACGTTACTGCAATCTTAGTCTTTTTACTACCAAATTCAAGTTCCCAGTAACAGCGATCAGAAAGACTCTCTCCACACAGCACTTGTACATTTGCCAGGCTGAATCTGTCAGGGTGATCGGCGTATCGCTGCACCTCCCTTGTTTTTGCAACGTTTCTTCTATCTTCACTTATTCGCAGCATTTTGTTTGCTGTGTTTGAATCTAGTGTAAACTGGCATGCATCTGTAAATGAAAGAGGGGTTAGGAAGGACTGGAGTTTCAATCTGTTTACAGATTCAGAGGCAGAGAAAGTTTGCTGGCTGGTAGAGCCTTGATTCACAGATTTAAAACCACCACAGATAAAACAATACAAATATAGCTTACTTTTCAAGAGCCTCCATTTTTCCCTGCTTGATCCAAGACGGTCAATACTGAAAGTTGAAAACCAGAACTGTGAGCATATATTTTACACGCAGTTTATCTGGCAAATGTGTGGTTAACATTGGTATTACTGGAATTTCGGAGCCAGGGCACTTTTATTGAAACAATTCACTTAATCACATTTTGTGAAATGTGTTTAGAATGCAACAGTCAAACAACTGAATTATGATCACTGCTCTATATACATGAACGTGTTTTTAAATACCATACGTATCGAGAGAGTACTAACATAATGTATGGTTTTGTCCCCACTCCGGTGCTCAACATCACCAGTCTATTTACCACCGGTCCTGCCAACCCATCTTTACACACACCTGGCAACCATCATTACGCACAGAGCTGGGTTGAAATGCCATGGCTTCCTACCTCAGTGCTCCCTCTATTTCGCTGATCAGATGGGAGCCCCCATCACCGAGAGGTCCAAGGTTGACATGGTCATTTCTCTGCTGACTGGACGGGTGTTGGAGTGGGCCACGGCTGTCTGGGACAGAGGAGAGGAAGAGCTGGGTTCCTATAAGCGGTTCATGGCTCTGTTCAGGGGAGTCTTCCACCGTCCACCAGAGGGCAGAGGGTGAGCGCCTGCTCCAACTACGGCAGGATGGCCAGACCACGGCAGAGTACAGTTTTCCCTTTTAGACTTTACCCTTTCCCTGTGGTTCCACATCGGTTGAGAGTCCTGTGGTTGCCCTTCAGCCCAACATCCCTGAGTTTTTTTTCCAAGACCCGCACCACCTGTCTCCCTCCTCATCGCCCATGGAACTGGGCCATCGACCTGTTTTGCAGGCTCTGTGCAGCCGCATCTACCCTCTGTCGGTGGCTGAAACCAAGGTGATGGAGGAGTACATCCAGGAGGCTCTCCAGCAGGGTTTCATTCACACATCCACCTCCCCTGCTTCTTCTTCGTGGCCAAGAAGGACGGAGGATTGCGCCCTGCGTCGATTACAGAAATCTGAATTGCATCACCACGAAGAACCGCTACCCTCTTCCGTTGGTGCCGGCCACGATTGAACAACTCTGCGGGGCCTGGTTTTTCACCAAGTTGGACCTGCAGAGTGCCTACAATTTGATCCGTGGGGGGATGAATGGAAGATGGCCTTCAGCACAATGTCTGGTCACTACGAGCACTTGGTGATGCCTTTTGGATTAGCCAATACTCCGTCAGTGTTTCAGGCATTCGTCAACGAGGTGTTCCGGGACATGCTTGGATGCCAGGTGGTCGTCTATATCGACGACATCCTGGTCTACTCAACTACCTTGGAGGAGTACATCGCTCAAGTCCGAGTAGTCCTGGAACGCTTCCTGGCCAACCACCTGTACGTCAAGGCGGAGAAGTGCCAATTCCATCAAGAGGAGGTCTCCTTTTTGGGTTACCAGATCGGCCAGCAAGGAGTCATGATGGATGAGAGGAAGGTGGATGCTGTCAGGTCATGGCCAGTCCCAACCACCATAAAGGGGTTCCAACATTTTTGGAGACTTGTCAACTTCTACCGACGATTAATTAAAGAACTTTAGCTGGATCGCCTTTCTCACTTCTCTTCTCAAGGGTGGTCCCCGGAAGTTGGGATGGAATTCTACAGCTGACGAAGCCTTCAGCATACTGAAGGGTCGTTTCACCTCTGCCCTGTTGCTTAAACATCCAGATCCTACGCTGCCCTTCATGGTGGAGGTGGACGCTTCAGAAGTAGGTGTTGGGGCTGTCCTGTCCCAACGTCAACGTAATCCACCGAAATTGTATATATTTGCATATTACTCAAAAAAGCTGTCTTCTGCAGAGAGGAACTATAATGTTGCCGATCGGGAGCTGGCATTAGAGGAGTGGAGACACTGGCTGGAGGGCACCCAGGACCAATTTCTCATTTTCACCGACCATTGGAACCTGGAGTACATACAGACAGCGAGGTGACTTAACCCGCGTCAAGTCAGATAGGCCCCTTTCTTCACCAGATTCGATTTCACGCTGACATATCGCCCAGGTTAAAAAAAAACATCAAAGCCGATGCCCTGTCCTGTCTCTATGATTCGGGAGAGGTTCCTGTTTTGAGTGCACCCATAATCTCGCCCCCTCGAGTCGTAGCCCCCGTGCTCTGGGACGTAGATGTGGACATTCGCCAGGCCCTGGAGAGGGAACTCGCACCTGCCACCTGTCCTCCTGAGTGCACCTACGTTCCCACGGGGATAAGGAATCGGCTATTGACCTGGGCGCACACAACTGTTGTTGCTGGACATCCAAGTACCATTCAGTCCATCTCCGAAAAGTACTGCCGCAGGATGTCACTCGTTATGTCAACTTCTGTTCCGTATGTGCCCAATCCAAATCCCCCAAACACTCCAGCAGGGAAACTCCTTCCCCTTCCCATGTCTCAGTGTCCCTGGTCTTATCTGTCCATTGATTTTGTCACTGATCTCCCCTCTTCCGGTGGTTTTACAACCATGTTGGTCATAGTGGACAGATTCTCTAAATCATGCCATTTCATCCCTCTCTCTGGTCTCCATACCACTCTCCAGGTCACTGAAGCACTGTTCCAGCAGGTATTCTGGCACTAGGACTGCATGGAAGTTATCGTCTCCGATTGTTGCCTCCAATTCACATCACATGTATGGAAGGCTTTCATGGAGAAGCTGTGGGTCACGGTCAGCCTCACTTCCTGCCTCAGTCTAACGGGAAGGTGGAGAGGATGAACCAGGAGCTGGGGAATTTTCTGAGGAGCCACTGCCAGGACCGGCAGGGGGAGTGGGCCCGATTCCTTCCTTGGGCTAAATACGCTCAGAATTAACTCCCTTCCAGTGTGTTATGGGTTATCAGCCAGCCCTGGCTCCATGGACTCTTGAGCCAGATCGAAGCTCTTGCGGTGGAAGAGTGGTTTATCTGCGCAGAAGAGGTATGGATCGATGCCCACGTGAGACTCCAGCGCCATCAGAAAGAGCAGACGGATCGCTACCGCAGTGAGGCTCCCTTATTCCATCCTGGTGATCATGCCTGGCTCTCCACCAGGAACCTCCCACTCGCCTGGGGCTGTTCAAGGTCCTCCGGAGGGTCAACGAGGTAATTTACAGATTACAACTCCCCCCTAACTACCGAATCTCACCATCTTTTCACATTTCCCTCCTCAGGCCGGTGGTTCCCGGTCCCCTGGCTGATGCCATCCCCCACAACACCACTCCGCCTCCCTTGTACATCGAGGGGAGCCCCGCTTATGCCGTCAGATCACTCGTGGACTCCTGACGCCGTGGGGGTCGGCTCCAGTATCAAGTGGACTGGGGGGTATGATCCAGAGGAGCGGTGTTGGGTTCCGGTGGATGACATTCTAGATCCCAACATCATCCGAGATTTCCATCTTTGTCTTCTGGACTGGCCCGCTCCTCGCTCTCGGGGCAGTCCTCCTGGCCAGTATCGTCCTGGGGCTGGAGCCGTGCATTGGGGGTCTACTAACCACCGGTCCTGGCAACCCATCTTTACGCACACCTGGCAACCATCAGTACACACACCTGCGTCTTGTCAGTCACACCTGGACTTGATTACTCACTTGATTACCTACCCTTTAAATGGCACTCTTTTGTTATCAGTCACCATGTACTATTGCTTATGTTTCTATGTCAGACACTTCTCTTGAATCATTATTATTAAATTCACTAACTGCACCTGCTTCCTGACGTCACTTATTTGTGCTCAACATGTTTAGTGATTACTCCAATATTATTTTTGCGCAAACTGTAAATTCCCTAAAATATGAATGCAGATGATGCATAACTCAGCTCAGTGCCTCTAGTTTACAGTGTGGATCCTCCAGTACAGCAGATAGCTGCTCTACCCCTGATTCCTCTGGATAGTTGAAGCTCAGATCCAGGTCTTTAAGGTGTGTTGAGTTTGAACTCAAAGCCATGGCTAGAGAAACACAGCCCTCGTCTGTAATTCCACAGTGAGAGAGAGTGAGAGCCTGCAGAAAAATGGAGGGAGGATGAAGGTTGGAGGGAGGTTGACGGCCAGACATTTTCACTGAAGAGCAAAAACAAGCAACCTTTTTTATTTCACATGCTAAAGCACCTTTCACAATCGCTTACTAATTTGGCCCTGAACCTTGGCAAAAATGTCGATGCAAAATAGTGAATATGTGTAGCAGTGGGGATTAGTGAAACCTCGGCCTGCAATCTCACCACTTGCACTGCCGAAATGGGCCTTTCCCATTAGACACACCATGTCATTTCATCATGGAAATTTTAATAATATTTGGTAGGGACGTTGATCAATGACATGTCAACCTTTATTCACCCAATCAAAAAGTCAGCCAAAAGTTGAATTTCCAATGTGTTATCACTATGCTTTCAAACATCTAAAAGCACAAGCAAATTCCAATGGAAAAACAATGTCTCATTTTTGGTTTAGTTGTCACTCAAATATCTATCACTGCGTTTTCAACCATTTAAAAGCACAGAAAAGTTCAAATGGGAATACAATGCCAGGTATTTTGTTAATTTACACAACAGATCACTGTGCTTCATCTGATAGCAGAACAACCCTGCCCTATGGGTCCTGGACTTTGACGGGCTGCCCCCAGATGGTGAAGGTAGGAAACAACATCTCCACTTCGCTGACCCTCAACACTGGGGCCCAAAAGGATGTGAGCTCAGCCGTCTCCTGTACTCCCTGTTCACCCACGACTGCGTGGCCATGCACACCTCCAACTCAATCATCAAAGTCTGCAGACAGCACACCAATAGTGGGCTTGATCACCAACAACAACGAGACAGCCTACAGGGAGGAGGTGAGGGCACTCAGAGTGTGGTGTCAGGAAAACAACCTCTCACTCAACGTCTACAAAACAAAGGAGATGATCATGGCCTTCAGGAAACAGCAGAGGGAGCACCCCCCTATCCACATCGAAGGGACAGCAGTAGAGAAGGTGGAATGTTTTAAGTTCCTGGGTGTACACATCACAGACTAACTGAAATGGTCTACCCACACAGTGTGGTGAAGAAGGCGCAACAGCGCCTCTTCAACCTCAGGAGGCTGAAGAAATTTGGCTTGTCACCAAAAAACCCTGACAAAAACACAATCGAGAGCATCCTGTCAGGCTGTATCACAGCCTGGTACAGCAACTGCACCGCCCTCAACCGCAAGGCTCTCCAGATGGTGGTGCAGTCTGCACAACACATCACCGGGGGCAAACTACCTGCCCTCCATGACACCTACCGCACCCGATGTCACATGAAGGCCAAAAAGATCATCAAGGACAACAACCACCTGAGCCACTGCCTGTTCAAACGCTATCATCCAGAAGGCGAAGTCAGTACAAGTGCATCAAAGCTGGGACCTAGAGACTGAAAAACAGCTTCTATCTCAAGGCCATCAGACTGTTAAACAGCCACCACTAACATTGAGTGGCTTCTGCCAACATACAGACTCTAATCTCCAGCCACTTTAATAATTAAAAATTGGATGTAATAAATGTGTCAGTAGCCACTTTAAACAATGCCACTTCATATAATGTTTACATACCCTACCTTACTCATCTCATATGTATATACTGTACTCTATACCATCTACTGCATCTTGCCTATGCCGCACGGCCATCGCACATCCATATGTTTATATGTACATATTCTTATTCATTCCTTTACACTTTTGTGTATAAGGTGTTAGTGTAATTTAATTATGCCAATGTGCTTTCATCAATTGAAAACCCTTAATCTATTTTATGAGAATTTCTAAGATTCTTGTTTGCATAAAATAGACGCAGACCAGTCTTTCAATAATAGATAACAGAAGTAAGTTCATTCTAACTTACCAACACACTCCCAGGTAACTTTTGACCCCTCAACGTTATCAATCACCACTCAACTGACAGTTTTAATTAACAGAAAACCTAGGAATGCACTCACTGCCTTATCTAAAAACCCCAGAGCTAAGTTTCTGTAGGTTAAACGTTAGGTTAACGACCTTATTTGTTTACACAGTCCCCAACCCATTCATTTCTTCCTAGTTGGAATGGTGTTCATTAACTTTAATTACTCCTTGTCCGTGTCACACAATCCCTTCTTATGAACTCATATTGTTAATCAGATATAATAAAACAGAGTATAAGTTTTACTTAGTTACAGTTCCATTTAAAATGATTTGTTCAGTCATTTAATCATCATTTTCCCAACAAAGGTAGTTGTTGTGAAATTGTTAGATTACTTGTTAGATATTAGTGCATGGTCGGAACTAGAAGCACAAGCATTTCACTACACTCGCATTAACATCTGCTAACCATGTGTATGTGACAAATAAAATGTGATAAGTGTCTGCTAGAAAAAAGTGCAATTAAAGTGGCACTTCAATCTCCTTTTCATCTCATTTAACGACCAGTTTAACTCAACAAAGGGCACATCTCAATAGGTGGTTCAGGTACAGTAAGTCACAAGTGGGGGGGGCTTTCCTCTTTTGTTCTCTATGATTCCTCTATTGTTCCTCAAGCAAGGGGGAGGCCGATGAAATCACGACTTCCCAACAAACCAACTGCTTGAGTGCTGTCCTACTTGAAGTTTGCAGATGTGTCTATAAAACACTATTTTGCTCCCACATTTTTTTTGTTAAGCTTTAGCGTGTGTACATTATTGTATTTATACTTAGGGTATCGCTTTTCAACAGGAAAAGTTCCAAAATCACTGGAGGACAAACTGGAGGAAAAATCAAGCCCAAAAAGCAACTTTATTACTGACAGAATTATGTTTACTTGAGGCCATACAATGTGACTGACTGAGGCACTTGAAATTCCATGACATCAAAAATATTCTACGTTAATGTTTTGAAAAAAAATAGAGCTGTTCGAACAGCCTGATCTCACCTCAGAATATCCCTATTGTCCTGGACATACTGCATTATACAAGAAATACACACCTTTCCTCTCTGGTCATCATGGAATTCCATTTTGTCATCATAAAATAAAAATAAAACAATACCTATGACTGCTCTACCAGAAAACTTAGTCACACATTGTGGAAGTGAGGTTGTTGTGACCTTAGAACCAGAGCCAAAAGAAGAGATGTCTTCCTCGTTGGTTAGGATGATAAAAAGACTATCACAAAGAAGGAAGGATGGGATGACTGCATGACTCCAACACCATCATTAAATTTGCAGAAGACACAACTGTGGTAGGCCTGATCACCAACAACAACGAGACAGCCTATAGGGAGAAGGTCAGAGACCTGGCCGTGTAGTTCCAGGACAACAACCTCTCCCTCAATGTGATCAAGACGAAGGAGATTGTGGACTACTGGAAAAAGAGGACCGAGCACGCCCCCATTCTCATCGACGGGGCTGCAGTGGAGCACATTGAGAGCTTCAAGTTCCTTGGTGTCCACATCACCAACAAACTAACATGGTCCAAGCACACCAAGACAATAATGACCAAACCTATTCTCCCTCAGGAGACTAAAAAGATTTGGCATGGGTCCTCAGATCCGCAAAAGGTTCTACAGCTGCACCATCGAGAGCATCCTGACTGGTTGCATCACTGCCTGATATGGTAACTCCTCGGCCTCCGATCGCAATGCACTACAGATGGTGGTGCGAACGGCCCAGTACATCACTGGGGCCACGCTTCCTGCCATCCAGGACCTCTATACCAGGCGGTGTCAGAGGAAGGCCATGAAAATTGTCAAAGACTCCAGCCACCCTAGTCATAGACTGTCCTCTACCACACGGCAAGCTGTATCGGAGCGCCAAGTCTAGGTCCAAGAGGCTTCTAAACAGCTTCTACCCCCAAGCCATAAGACTCCTGAACATCTAGTCAAATGGCTACCCACTATTCACCCCTCCCCCCAACTGTCACTCTGTTGTAATCTATGCATAGTCACTTTAATTAACTCTACCTGCATGCACTGTACATACTAGATCAACTAACCGGTGACCCCACACATTGATTCTGTACCGGTACCCCCCTGTATATATATATATATATAGTTATTTTTTTACTGCTCCTCTTTAATTACTTGTTACTTTTATCTCTTATTCTTCTGTATTTTTTTAAAACTGCACTGTCAGTTAGGGGCTCGTAAGTAAGCATTTCACTGTAAGGTTGTATTCGGCGCATGTGACAAATAACATTTTATTTGACGGCATGGGGGAAGGAAGGGGGGGGGGGGGGGGGGGGGGGCGTGGAGGATGAATCACACTCCATGACTCAAATTATACGGTCTGAAAGA
Source organism: Oncorhynchus mykiss (assembly GCF_013265735.2). NCBI lineage: Eukaryota > Metazoa > Chordata > Actinopteri > Salmoniformes > Salmonidae > Oncorhynchus > Oncorhynchus mykiss. Next base: position 57,039,630 of record NC_048577.1, read on the forward strand.
AAAGGAATTTCCTGCTTCCTTGAATGCCTGTCAGATCTCTATGGGGAAGAAGGCATGGGGTGTGGTGGAAGATGAATCATTCTCCTTACTTTGAATTTAATGGTCTGAAAATAAGTTCAGTGTGAAGCTACTTCCTTGAACGCCTACCGTCCTCAAGAAACTGTTGAACTTTTCCTGTTGAAAAGTGATATCAAGTATAAATACAGTAAAGTATGGTTGAGCAAAACAGTTTCTTAGAAAACTGGAAACTTCAAGTGAGATGCATTCAAGGAGTTGGTCTGTTGGGAATCTGGATGTCATCGGCCTCCCCCTTGCTTGAGGAACAATAGAGAACAAAATAGGAAAGGCCCACCCTCCAGCATTATGCAAAGAATGGTTACAATTACTAGAAATATTAATCCACTCTACACACACAATGTTAAGCAGTGAACTTGAAAAAAAGACAGGTTTCAATGTACACTGAAAAAAAATAAACGCAACAATTTCAACCAAAATAATATTGCCGTATTGTTCAGTCTGCAGAAATGTCCTTCTTTCATGTTGTCATGTTCGTTGTATGGAGGAGACCAAGGCGCAGCGTGGGAAGCGTACATACTTCTTTTATTAAAGAAAGACCACTGAACAAACTATCAAAATGAACCGTGACGCTAATATGCATCGTGCAGACAGACAACTAAACATAGACCAAGAACTCACAAAATACCCAAGGAATATGGCTACCTAAATATGGTCCCCAATCAGAGACAACGATAAACAGCTGCCTCTGATTGCGAACCAATCTAGGCAACCATAGACATATAAACACCTAGACTTACAAAAACCCCTAGACATACAAAAAACAAAAACTAAACAAACCACCCTCGTCACACCCTGACCTAACCAAAATAGTAAAGAAAACAAAGATAACTAAGGTCAGGGCGTGACAGTTTTATTGTTCAGTCTGCAGAAATGTCCTTCTTTCATGTTGTCTTATTGTTCCGACTGTAGAAATGTCCTTCTTTCATGTTGTCTTATTGTTCAGTCTGTAGAAATGTCCTTCTTTCATGTTGTCTTATTGTTCAGTCTGCAGAAATGTCCTTCTTTCATGTTGTCTTATTGTTCAGTCTGTAGAAATGTCCTTCTATCATGTTGTCTTATTGTTCAGTCTGTAGAAATGTCCTTCTTTCATGTTGTTTTATTGTTCAGTCTGTAGAAATGTCCTTCTATCATGTTGTTTTATTGTTCAGTCTGCAGAAATGTCCTTCTTTCATGTTGTCTTATTGTTCAGTCTGCAGAAATGTCCTTCTTTCATGTTGTCTTATTGTTCAGTCTGCAGAAATGTCCTTCTTTCATGTTGTCTTATTGTTCAGTCTGCAGAAATGTCCTTCTTTCATGTTGTCTTATTGTTCAGACTGCAGAAATGTCCTTCTTTCATGTTGTCTTATTGTTCAGTCTGCAGAAATGTCCTTCTTTCATGTTGTCTTATTGTTCAGTCTGTAGAAATGTCCTTCTTTCATGTTGTTTTATTGTTCAGTGCCTGACCACATTCACACATTATGTGTAACTCTGTACAGTCTTTGCATCCTTACTAGCTTTCTGACATTAGTGTGTTCCCACTGGCACTGTTTAAAAATATTGTGTCCATATTAATTAGCATGTGCCTCAATCCCACTGAACTCTGCTGTCACCTGTCAATGTGTCTGCTAGAAAATGGTGCATTTAAAGTGGTACTCCAGTCTCCTTTTCACCTCATAGAGCTGTCCTAACAGCCTGATATCACATCAGAATATCCCTATTGTACTGGACATACTGCATTATACAAGAAATACACACCTTTCCTCTCTGGTCATCAGGAAATTCCATGTTGTCATCATAATAATTTAAAAAACAATACCTCTGACTGCTCTGCCAGAAACCTTAGTCACACATTGTGGATGTGAGGTTGTTGTGATCCTTAGAGACAGAGCCAAAATAAAAGAGATCTTCCTTGTTGGTCAGGATGATAAAAAGACTATCACAAAGAAGGAAGGATGGGATGGCTTGGGGGAAGGAGGGGTGGGGTGTGGGGTGTGGAGGGAGAGGATGAATCAGTCTCACTAACTTGAATGTTATGGTCTGAAAATAAGGAATTGCCAGTTTGATGATACTTCCTTGAATACCTGACAGTTCTCTACGGGGAAGAAGACATGGTGGAAGAGGATGAATCATTCTCCTTACCTCAAATTTAATGGTCTGAAAATAAGTTTCCAGTATGAAGCTACTTCCTTGAACGCCTACCGTCCTCAAGAAACTGTTGAACTTTCCTGTTGAAAAGTGATATCCCAAGTCTAAATACAGTAAAGCATGTTTGAGCAAAACAGTGTTTTTTAGACGACTGGAAACTTCAAGTGAGATGCATTCAAGGAGTTGGTCTGATGGGAATCCGCATGTCATCGGCCTCCCCCTTGCTTGAGGAACAATACATTAACAATAGAGAACAACCTCAAACCTTTTTGCTCTGTGAACTGTGGCCTCTGGCGAAGGGCGGGCGGGGGAAAGGAGGGCAACCTCCCCAACTCCGCCTAGCCACTAGCCTCTGCGTAAAACAAAAAAACAAAAGAGTAAAACTCTTAACAGTGGATCACTTGGCTTGTGCGTCGATGAAGAACGCAGCTAGCTGTGAGAACTTGTGAATTGCAGGACACATTGATCATCGATACTTCGAATGCTTTGCCATCAATCGGAACCCCTGGATTTCCGCGACTGGGCCTTCGTCCCCCTAAGTGCAGACCAGGACGGCTCGGTGGGAGTGTTGAGGAGGGACCTCGGCTCTCTCTCCCTGGTGCGCCCCTCCTTTCCCTTCCCGCCTCGACGGGAGGCGCCCACGTTCCCCGCATGGTCGACCCTAAGAGGGTTTTATATATACCGGTGGACTCTGTCTCAAAAGAGGAAAGGCCCACCCCCCACTTGTACTATGCAGAGGTGACACCACAGGTTCAGAAGTGGTGTGGCAAAATGTATATTTTATTTTCTGAGGGCTTGAGTTTTTCCTGATCTCATGTTTAATTTTTGATTTATTTAACTAGGCAAGTCGGTTAAGAACAATAACTCTTATTTACATCCTACGGGATGGGGCTGGGATTAAAAATAAAAATATATATAAAATATAAATATAGGACAAAACACACATCAAGACAAGAGAGACAACACAACCCTACATAAAGAGAGACCTAAGACAACATAGCAAGGAAGCAACACAACATGACAACAACATGGTAGCAACACAACATGGTAGCAGCACAAAACATGGTACAAACATTATTGGGCACAGACAACAGCACAAAGGGCAAGAAGGTAGAGACAACAATACATCACACAAAGCAGCCACAACTCTCAGTAAGAGTGTCAATGACTGAGTCTTTGAATTAAGAGATTGAGATAAAACTGTCCAGTTTTAGTGTTTGTTGCAGCTTGTTCCAGTCGCTAGCTGCAGTGAACTGAAAAGGTGAGCGACCCAGGGATGTGTGTGCTTTGGGGACCTTTAACAGAATGTGACTGGCAGAACTGGTGTTGTATGTGGAGGATGAGGGCTGCAGTAGATATCTCAGGTAGGGGTGGAGTGAGGCCTAAGAGGGTTTTATAAATAAGCATCATCCAGTGGGTCTTGCTGTGGGTATACATAGATGACCAGTTTACAGAAGAGTATATGGGTGCAGTGATGTGTCCTATAAGGAGCATGGCCTCATGACCTGGTCAGGTAAAACTCTGGGTCCTATTCATAGGCTATGACAAAATATTATTACCTGTGCTATGATTATAGGGCTGGGGTTTTTCTTGTCGGGTCATGTGAATTGGAAACACTCCTGGCCTAAGGTGGATCAGACCATTTCAAACGACCACAAATGTTATTATTCATTCTGAAAATATATTTTTTTAAAGCCAACTTCAATGGACAACATACTCTGTAGTTTAGTGAACTACTATAGCAGGGCTGAACATTATGCAAAGAACGGTTACAATGTCTTTAAATATTAATTTCACTCTATACACACACAATGTTAAGCAGTGGACTAAAAAAGACAGGCAGGTTTCAATGTAAACTGAACAGAAATATATAAATGTAACATGCAACAATTTCAAAGATGTTACTGAGTTGCTGTTCATGTAAGGAAATCAGTGAATTTAAATACATTTGATCAGAAAACCAGTCAGTATCTGGTGGGACCACCATTTGCCTCATGCATTGCGACACATCTCCTTTGCATAGAGTTGATCAGGCTGTTGAATGTGGAATGTTGTCCCACTCTTTTTCAATGGCTGTGTGAAGTTCCTGGATATTGGCGGGAAAAGGAACATGCTGACACATCGATCCAGAGCATCTCAAAGGGTGGTGACATGTCTGGTGAACATGCAGGCCATGAAAGAAGTTGAAAAATGTTCAGCTTTGTTTCAGAACATTCAATTTGGCAATAGCTCTTGTGGAAATTCCTGCAGTCAGCATGCCAATTGCATGCTCCCTCAACTTGAGACATCTGTGACATTGTGTTGTGTGACAAAACCACACATTTTAGAGTGGCCTTTTATTGTCCCCCAGCACAAGGTGCACCTGTGTAATGTGCATTCTGTTAAATCAGCCTCTTGATATGCCACACCTGTTAGGTGGATGGATTATATTTGCAAGGGATAAATGCTCACTAACAGAGATATAAACTAATTTGTGCACAATTTTAGAGAAATAAGCTTTTTGTGCATATGGAACATTTCTGGGATCTTTTATTTCAGGTCATGAAACATGGGACCAACACTTTACATGTTGAGTTTATAGTTTTGTTCAGTATAGCTGTTATTGGCAGAGAATTCTGGAACTCTTTCTTATTGGTCTATTAGTTAATTTACCACCTGGCAGGCCAAAACTCCATCCCACCAAAAAAGGCTGAAATAGATGGTTGCGGTGGCACCTGCCTGTAATCCAAGTCACTGGGAGGCTGCGGTTGGTTTAATTAAATTGAGATGTGGGTCGAGGTTATATTAGAGTTTAGAATGTTGAGATGTGGGTAGAAGTCATGTTGGAATTTAAACTAGGATTGTTTCAAAGTATGTATTGTAGGTATGCCGTGAATGGCCTCACGGTTGGTGAAAGGAAGGTGAGCACATGGCTAATTGCGCTGTTTGAGCTAATCAATTAGATAAACAAGAAGCAGGTAACTGATGTGGGTAGAGATTGTTAGTTTAGACTGTTGAGATGTGGGAAGAGGTTACGTTAGAATTTATACAGGTATCATATCGACTAATGTAATATAGGTAGGCCATGAATGGCCTCATACCAGTACAGTAGGTGTCAGTGTATGCACCTAAAAGTTTGATGCAATCCGCCAACCAGATCAAGAAGAATAAGCTGAAATTTCAGGCCTTTCAAACACCTCTTACACTCAAAAGGCATTATCATAATTTTCTCAGTATTATTCCTAACTTGTAGTGTGGAAATATATATGCTGTATATATAAAACACATAAAAAATATAGTTTGACTGAACTGGGACTTTGAGAATGACATTTGCACCACAAACATTTGTGAACAATCACCAGCAGTGGAAATAAAAATAATATGCCTGTCACGCCCTGATCTGTTTTCTTTATTATTTTGGTTAGGTTGGACTAGGGTGGATATGTTAGTTTTGTCTTGTCTAGGGTTTTTGTATACCTAGGGGTTTTGTAAGTCTAGGTTTATGTATGTCTATGGTGGCCTGAATTGGTTACCAATCAGAGGCAGCTGTTTATCGTTGTCTCTGATTGGGGACCGTATTTAGGTAGCCATTTCCGTAGGTTATTTGTGGGTTCTTATTCTATATTTCGTTGCATGTCTGCACTATTCATATTAGCTTCACGGTTTGTTTTTGTTAGTTTGTTCAGTGTATAATTTGTTTAATAAAGAACAATGTACGTATACCACGCTGCACCTTGGTCTCCTTACGACGAACATAACAATGCCAACATTACTTGGCCTCCCTTAGCCTCAGCAGATCGTTTTAATCTTTATCCTGTGCTAAATATATTTATTCAGTGAGTCTAAATGTTTAACGTTAGCTAGCTAGGCTACTACAACTAACGCTAATAGTTTTGTTAACTAGTTATAAAATGGCTCCTTCTAGCTAGTTTTAGAGGACAACTAAACTGCTTTTATTAACACACAATCTTGTTTTCCATGAAAATGTGTCTCTCACGAGGCAAGCAATCAGGAGAGGGTTGTCACTAGTAACCACAGTCAGTGCAAAATTGGTTAACTTAAAATTGCTTCTGTCTTAATTCAAGGTTAGCAGTGTGGTTAGGGTCAGGTTTTAATCTGATTTTAAGAGCAATTGCCATAATTATGAAGTTGTGGCTGTGGTAACTAGTGACGACCGGAGAGGAGCCTGAATGAAGAAAGAAACCAAGTTCAGAGTTAATGGGAGAGGGGATATCTAATCAGTTGCACAACTGAATCAAAGAGTTTTTATAACTAATGCATTCAACCGAAATGTGTCTTCAGCATTTAACTCAACCGCTTTGATTAACCCAACCACTCTGATTAACCCAACTGCTCTGAATCAGAGAGGTACAGGGGGCTACCTTAATGGACGTTAAACAATGATGTGCTGGTTGTTGAGAGACGTGGTTGATTAGGCTCTGTAGGCTTTAGCTAGGAGACCAATAACGTGAAATCAACATTTCACCATGTCATTGGATTCAGGTTAAAAGTTGACTCTGCAAATCCAACCAGTTTTACACCCTGATTGTTGTTGAAATGTGGAAACAATGTTCAAGCAGTTTTTGCCCAGGGGGCAGTCTCAACCTGCCCGGGTGCCATAAATTGTCCATCTTTCACTTAAACAATGGGAATGAACCAGAATGATCCATTTTAGGCAACACCTACTGGAATTCCTTACAGTTTTGTTTTCAGTGAAAAACCTTTAGAACAGGCTCAACTTGCCTAACTGCTCAGGTCACTTTCCCCAGGCAATAGGGCAACCTTTAGTCCGTGCTACAACTAAGTTCAGCTACCTCTGCCATAGAAATAGAAGGAACAGAGCGGGCTTGCAACCTCTAACCCTGGCACTTTGACTGGTAAAGTCATGGGTGCACACGCAATGGTGCCCGTGCAATCATTTCCATGGTAATGTAGAATGTTCATTAAAATTATGTTAACTGATGTGACTCGTGGAATATAATGTATTTTTTCTAATGTCAGTTGAGTTTAATCAACAAATCACATTACATATTGATGGGTACACTTTCTGCTTTTACTTCCTGCTTTGCTTCAATGGCAGCGTTTCCCAAACTCCGTCCTCACAACCCCAAGGGGTGGAAATGTTGGTTTTTGCCCTAACATCACACAGCTGATTCAAATTACCAAAGCTTGATGATTAGTTGATTATTTGAATCAGCTGTGTAGCGCTAGGGCAAAAACCAAAACGTGCACCCCTTGTACCGAGGGCCGAGTTTGAGAAACCTGTCCTATAGGTACATTTGCAATTATGCCATCATTTGATTAATTATCTTTATATGGCCTCTGCTTTATGAATACAGGGCATTCCTGGCCTCCTCCCCTACTGGCGGCAGGTAGCCTAGTGGTTACGCCTCGAACCCACCTACAGTGTCATTGCACCAAACGCTATCCAGCACAGTGGAGGCTGCTGAGTGGAGGACGACTTCTAATAACAGGCTGGAATGGAGTGTTATGATCCGTCCTCCCCTCAGCAGCCTCCACTGACACAGCATCATCTGGATATGTGTTTTCAACAAAAGTTCAACCTTCACCTTCTGCTACCATTTCTGTCAGGCCGTCTTCACATACAGTTTGATGTAATCGTTGGATAAATCCAAGGTTTTCACCACACGGAACGCACTGCAGCGTTCCAGGGGAAATGAATGTACCTCTGGTGTGCCAAATTGCAAAGATAGTGTCGTGTGATCGAGGCATTAGAGCATTGGGCAAGTAACCGAAAGTTGCTAGTTTGAGTTGCTAAGCCAAATAGGTGAAAAATCTATCAATCTGTCCTTGAGCAAAGCACGTAACCCTAATTGCTCCAGTGTTGCCGTCAATAATGGCTGATCCCTGGCTGTGACCCCATTCTCTGTAGGATATGCAAAAAAGCATTTCCATTTCACACCGGGTTAATAAGGAATGGGCACAACATGAATCAATGTAATCCCTGGGATATGAGTCCAAAGGTTGACCCAGCATGGGCAGGGAAGAAATGAGGTTCCAAAAACAGGCAGTTAAAGGCAGAACTGTTTTTCTGCTGTGCTTATTTTATATGGCTGTTGTAGCTGTTTCACTGAATAGAGAAGAGGTGGGCCTGTCTACTGTAGTAAAACGACTACTACTTTATCACAAGTAATAAAATGACATGTCATCAAAGCTCAGTAAAAGCAATAAATGCAATATCTCCAGAGAGATGCTGAGTGTGCCTGCAGGCTGCAGGTAGGCATATGTGTTGCAACCAATGTTCCCTAAAAAAATGTCAAATTTCAGGTCTGCTGAGTGCAAACTTCAACACTGTGAAAATGCAGCTGTACCCGCTTTAAGATCAGTTTTAACAATGGCCAAGTTACTATGGCTATTTGATCATAATGTAGGCCTTCTAGATTGGCCTACCATCAAAAACAATGGAGAAAATGCCTCCCATAACATTTTGACATGGAAATAGCTGTTCTATCATTCAGCCTACAGTAACAGACAATGTGTGTTGTTCAATGTAGGCCTACATTCTGAGACTTTTGAAAAAAACATGCAGGGCTTGACATTAACCTGTTTATCCATTTGTCCTTCAGACAAGGTGACTGTTGTTATTGTTGTTTGATGCAAGAAACCACTTTACAAAATAAAATGCATTATTATACCCATACCATTGTTACAGAAAATCAGACAAATTACCTGGCTATCAGCGGAGCCTTGTCTGGCAGCAAAACAGATAATTTAGCCTCATTTACTGCCTTAAAAAAACATAGCTGATATGGCTGACTTACTTAAACAAATGTGGTTTCTACTGACAATTGAGATGTACAAACTATGGCATTGAGATGTACAAACTATGGCATAAGGGGTACAAACTATGGCATAAGGGGATGACGAGCGGATAAGAGGCAATCCGTAATTTTGATTAAGACTTTAATCGAAACAGGGTCTTCCCCGCCTGCCCTGAATGATGGTTCGCCACTGAAATTATGATACACTGGTTGCAACAGTGTAGTTCCCACACTTGCGCCACTACAGCGGGAGCTGCTCACGTGACGCAAATATTGTCCTCCTATTTGTTTGCTTACGTGCCTCTACTGCCACACCTTCTTACTCGGAGAGATATATTAATCTGTTGGCCATTTGAGCTCCAGTCAGTTAGTTAGGAATACACATCTCCATAGGACTTTACGCATCTAGGCTTTTTAATGACTAACATGGAGGAGCAACGGTATCCGGTTAATATCCGACTGATTGGAGTAATGCACAAGGAGAAAAGCAAAGTATGGATACTTGATGCATGTAATACTACTGCTGCTGTTATGGGATATTTCTCCAGATTTCTGCATGAGATGTTCAACTATTGTTTATGCCTGTTAATTAATCATTTCCCGAAAATTGTTGATTCTTTTTTGCTGTATTTTGTGAGTGCAATTAACTAAAACCTTTATTTTTGAATTTGACAGCAATGATTTATACCAAAGATTTAATTGATATTTATAACTTATTTCAAATGTCCAGATGTACATGACATCGGTGCTTTGGTCAGATCAGAATGACATCATTGTTTACAGAACCTTCAAGGACTTCAAGACACTTAATGTAAGTTACATCATCAACTACAATTCAAATTGTCTGATCTAATGTAGGCTACATAAATGCAAAATATAATATGGAGCCATGCTTTTCTTACTTAGGCCAAACTTTTTATCCAAAACAGGAACAAATGAAGAAGAAATTCCCACCTGCGAACCCACTTAAAAAATCGGACAGAATTATTCCTAGATTTCGAGGTAGGCCTATGTTTTACTTTTAATATCACGTTGCCGGTTGATGTCTATCATTTGTATCCTTTATATAACTAATAAGTCATTAATTAGTAATCGTCGTATATTCCTTCGTCAGACTGGAGGATGAAGATTAACACAAAGAATAATGGTCCAAGCAAGTCGGTGGTCCAGCTCAAGTTTTTGGAGAAATACTGCAGCGAGCTCCTCAGCTGTGACCCGCGCGTCTCACAATGTCCTGAACTCATCCGGTACTTCCACCCCAAGGACCAAGATCTACAGCCAGAGTTTGCCAAGAATAGGTAGATTATAGTGAGAATTATGCACATTGCTTAGGGAATACCACTGTGTCCTGAGTATTACGCGCAGTATTACGCACAAGTGGATCAACTTCAAATCCAGTGTCCCGTTATGTTTTGGTGATTTAATTCAGTACAATAAATAGTCATACATTTACAATGTGACTTCCTTCCTCAGTATCATGATCATGCCTTCAGAGGATTCCGCTGGACATGACAAGAGTGTCAACATTGGAAACGTTACGCAGCCGTTCGTAACAGAGGCATACCGGTGCATGGCACCTTATGAGACCAAAGACACCAAGAACCGGCCGTTCAAAGTGGCCGTGGACGAAAACTTGGACGTGCTCATCAAAGACAAAGCAGGTGAGAGAACGTCTGCTGTGATTTGCCTTCCATAAAGTATAATGAACATGTATTTTCCTTTGTAATGAACATGTAAAATCGCATCACTTTTAATCACGAATGTATTGATTCTGTGACATGTAATGGGTTTGAGAGAGCTGATCATAAATGTCCATCACCAGTCTAACCCCTCTTCCTCTGCTCCCAGGCTGGTGGCTGGTGGAGAATGAGGACAAGCGTATGGCCTGGTTCCCTGCTCCATACCTGGAGAAGGTAGAGGGGAATGAGGATGACGATAGTGACGAGTCCTATGGAGAAAGTAAGAGACCATCATCTCTTATCCCTGACACATATGTATTTATGTTTTCTATAGCCTGGGAAGGGATCATCAGGGGATCATCTGCAAAAATGTTCACATCAACAAATCTATAAAACATTCACCTATAGCTGATGCACCAGCGTCGAGACATATACACTGCAAATACTGTACTGTGCATGTACTGCAAGGTGTGGACCCCCACTGACAGTATATTGCCATATATTGATGTTGCACCCATCCTAACATTCTGAATCGCCCACAAATAGGTGTGCTGTACAGTGCTGTCAGAAGCTACAAAGCCACAAATAGAGACGAGGTGTCTATGGACATTGGCTCAGTGGTGGAAGTCCTGCAGAAGTCTGACAATGGCTGGTGGCTGATCAGGTATGTTACTGAACAACACCTGTCTGACTAAACAGGAAGAATACAGTAGCTATAGCTGTAAAAGAGAAGCATGACTTCCAGACTGTCGGAACCATGGAATCAAAATTATTAGAACTCATACTAATTCTATGGTCAGATGACAGCAAATGCATTGAGAGAATGGAAATTGAATTGGAATTGAAAGTCATGGTGCAGACAGACATGCAGAGTATCATCGCCCGTCCATCAGATATCATGCGGAAACAACAACGCTGTAATTATCTCACTACATTACAAGTTATCATTAGTTGATTCTGAAGAACCCAATACCAGAGATAGCTGAGCCATTGTCTGCTCAATGCTCTTTTGAGACAACCTCTCAGCGTGTTCTGCCCCTATCATTAGAAAACAGTTGGTAGCTTCCCCTTGGAAGTTGACGTGACTGAATTACTTAGCTGTTATCTTTTCACTGAATCAAATCCAAAGATTCTCTTGACAATGGCCGTGTCCAAATACTCCAAAATATTATTCGATAATTGGCTTTAACGTTCCGAACCCTCATTGATTTGAATAGTATCAGAGATTTTTTTTTAAAATCTTGTATTCTTTTGAACTTCACAACATGAATTGGGGTATTTAGAGTACTATATAGGTAGAGAACATTGAACAGAACAAGGACATGTCAATAACCTCATTTTGACAAAAATGCAGATATAACCTCCCAGACGTCAGTTCAACATCTAGTTTTGATTTACATTTGGTTGATTTGTCATCTAATGTGAATTCACCAAAAAATGGTTAAACGTTGGGTGAAAAAAATGCTAAATTCCCTTATGTTGACTTTTTTCAAATCCAATCAGTTTCCCATGTTGATTGAACATCATCACATGGAATTACGTGGAAGCAACACTGATTCAATCAGTTTTTGCCCAGTGGGTTATAATCTCAAATTCTCAATTTGTTTCTTACTGCATACCTTTTTACTAAACAGTACGTTCAAAATAGTATGTAGTAAGATTAGTACACAGTATGCAGTTTAAGTAAGTAGTAGCCAAGCCAGATTTCGGACACGGCCATTGACTTGTCAATTTAAGTGAAAGCTAGACAGACAAAGGCCACAGACTTGTCGTCTATCATTACCTAGGATAACATATTGTACCAAGGCTTTGACAACATTGTGATTTCTGATATGAAATCCAAACTCATGTCAGTTTCCAATTTCTTCTTTCTCCTCTTGACAGATACAACGGCAAGAGCGGCTTCGTACCTGCCATGTACCTGCAGCCCTACAACAACCCCCGTGTCCGCCTGGCGGCTCTCAACCTGGCCCAGCTACAGGTCCACAGCTCCAGCTCTGACCACACGCTGGCCGGACACTCCCACGAGCGCAGCCATTCCCAAGGCAACATCCTGCAGCCGCCCAGCTCCCAACCTTCCACACCAAATCAGCTCAAGCCTACCGACAAGCTCAAGTCTCATTCTTTTAATGTTCTAACTGTGCCTCGGCTTAGCCCTTCACCTGTGATGGTCACCACCCCCGCCCCGGCATACCCTAGCAAGGGCACTCCAATGCCTACTATCATGGTGGAGGTGGATGGGGAGATGGATAGACGCAAGCGCAGCCTCGCCGGCAGCATGGGAAGCGAGGGCAGCATGGGAAGCGAGGGCAGTGACTTCAGCGACGACCTCAGTTCGTCATCCTGCAGCTCGTCCCTCAACCTGAGCCGCGCCGACATGGACGAGCGTCTCCGGCGCGCCCGCACACCGCCGCCCATGGTGGCCGACCGTCTCAACCCCGACAGCGGCGTGTTGGAGGGGAGGATGGTCCACGGAAGATCTGACCCAAACATGTTCAAGATGGCCCCAACCACCCCCAAGGTGCCCCCCAGGCCCAGGGTGCAGGAGATCCTGACACGCTGCACTACAGTCACGCGCAAGAACGCCTCCAAAGCCAAGCTGTCGCCAGCGCCTGCTGTGATACTGAGCCGCTAAATTGGAGCAGTGTTGACCCAAAATGGTGGTGGGTCCACTGATCCCACTGATGAGTCATGGGTAGCCAGTTCCTCCTTAGCCTTTTAAAACCGAGGGTGAAGACTGGGTTGTGGCCAGGACATGTGGTGTGGTGTCTTGATGGATTCCAGGAAGAATCTAAAGGCTTTAGCACAGAAAGTCACTGTACTAGAAGCCGGACTGTGGGACTTATCCGTTATGAAGTTACCTGAACATGATTACACTGTGTTTTAAAGTGTTTAACTGCCTTGGGGCTGGTCATGTAACCATGAGTTGTGATATGGGAGGAAGAATCATACGTTACTGTAATACTCTGAGTCACATATTGAGTCTTTATTTTTTTAATGTGGAAGTTTACTTCTTGCTCTGTTCGTCAGGCCTACTTCCATGCACCTGGAGATGGATACTGATAGCTGCATTGTAAACATTATTTTAATGCTGTCTATTAATTCAGGATTTATTTTGTGGATGAACAAATATTACGGTTAGGGGTTTACTGTCATTTGTCTACATTCCTGTTTTAATGAATAATTTCTCTTCACTTAATGTGAAGTCAGGTCATATACTGGTATAATTAAAATATACACTTTTGTGAATAAACATTCAGTAGCAATTTAGATAGAAAAAAATAACATTTTCTGTGATTGTCATGAATCTTCTAATAGAATCTTCTGTCTTCTATTAAATCCTAAAATGTGTTTTCATAGTTTCCACTGTATAGTCTTTTAATCTATAGATCTCTATTTTTCCATACTGGAAAACTGTTATTAGCAACTATGGTTGATTCCATATCATATTGTACTGCAAACTGCAACAAATTGTAATACATTATTATACTAAAATAACATCTTGTACTGCAAAAAGCAATAAATTCTAATACTAAAATAACTTGTCCGCCTCTTTGAATGGAGAAAATATCCTGATTTAAACTTAACAGGATGTTGTGTGTGTGGCATGCCGAGTGGTTCCATCTCTTTTCCTCCATAGCAAAGCACCCAATTTCTCTCTCTTGGAGTCACCATTTCTATCCACCGCTAGCTTACTATGAATTGTACTCTCATACTGTTAGAGCTCTGAGTCCACTGGTTTATACTGTTAGAGCTCTTTGAGTCCACTGGTTTATACTGTCAGAGCTCTCCCTGAGTCCCACTGGTTTATACTGTTAGAGCTCTCTGAGTCCACTGGTTTATACTGTTAAGAGCTCTCTGAGTCCACTGGTTTATACTGTCAGAGCTCTCCCTGAGTCCCACTGGTTTATACTGTTAGAGCTCTCCCTGAGTCATACCAGAGATCCCAGACTTTAATCAAATGTGACAGACAGATAACAGGGTGACAATATGCTGGACCAGTCTAATAATGTGGCAAAGGAATGAAGGCTTGACCTTTTCACCCTTTCCTGTGTCGTGGTTTATGCTCCTATGGGAATTTTATGTTAAATAAGTTAAGTCTTCAAACACTCTTTTACATGAACATATTGGTTGATGTTTAAAATGAATACAAACTTGTTAAAAAAAAGGAGCACAATAAATACAAGGCATACATTTTATTCCAGATGCATTTGTAATCATGACAAACAAAATGTGTTGTTTATGTGGAAGAGCAGGACTGCACAACAACATACAAATATAAAAATTCACAAGCACTGGTTTCTGTTGAAGAATGGGGAAGAAGTTACAGGTAGAGCCTCGACAATTTCTGACCTCTAGTAGCAGGCTTCCACTAGGTACCAGTAGCAGGCTTCCACTAGGTACCAGTAGCAGGCTTCCACTAGGTACCAGTAGCAGGCTTCCACTAGGTACCATTAGCAGGCTTCCAATAGCACCCAGAGTTTTTCCCGATGAGCTAACATGGTCAAGAAAAACTTGTGGCACTATTTATGAAAAATTACACGGTTTTCCAAAATGGCTGCCAGCCAGGCCTATCAACCTCAAAACCAGTTTATTATAAAAGGTCGTTCAGGACCTGCTTCTCTGTCCGTCAGTGTCTATAAAGCCACACTGTTGCTCCAGGCAGTGGTCCATGCTGAAGGAGACTCCCGCGGGTTCACACTCATGGAATCCTTAGTGGGCTTGATGTCAGACAGTCTGCCATCAGCTGATGATTGCCTGGAGGGGTGGAAGGGACGCTGCAGACAGGAGGATCTCAGCCTCTGTTTGGTCTCCTCGGTCCTTCTCTCTTGAACTCTCCTCACTGCCAGAGTGATGGTTGCCATTTTTTTTCCCGTTCTGTCCATTTTCTTCCCTTTGTCCCCTGACTGAGGCTTTCCTGGTGATACTGACTTCATCATCATCATCATCATCCTCCATGTTGGCCGGGCAGTTGGTATCTTCCTCGAGACCATCGTCCTCCTCCGCCTCTCCCTCATTCCATCTCTCCTCTCCATCCCTCTGTTCCTTAGTCCCATCTCCACCCTCACCTGGTCGCTTGTCAATCATGAACAGGGGGTGTGGCACCTGAAGAGAGGCGGTGTCCATCTCCTCATCCTGCGAGTCCATACTGTAAAAGGATATGACATCACACATCAGCAACAAACAAAGGAGGTCAAATATCCATATAATTCACGTGTCACACAGACCCATGTTTGCTCTGCCGTATTTCCTGAAGCTGGACTCTAGCTGGATTCTTATTGGGTCTTAAGACCATGTTGAAGAATTAGGCTCTGCTGCATACTTCCTATCACATCATACATTAGGGTACTGCAGAAGACATCTTTATGCTTGACCCATGACAATGACTTAAAATAATAATTCTTCAAACCTGACCTACAGCCTCATTCTTCCAGATGTTTCAGTGTTGATTTATTGGAATTTACTCTCCATGGTACAGTATGTGATTGTACAGCCTCTGATTGATCTCCTGCTGATTCCAGTACCTGGTTATCGCTGTTAACATTCCTCAATCAGTTTGTTATTCATCATTACAGTGCTGACAAAGCTTATAAACTTTGTCCCAAATGGCACCATATTCCCTATGTAGTGCACTACTTTAGACCAGAGCCCTAGTGAAAAGCAGTGCACTTGTATATAGGCAATAGGGTGCCATTTGTGAAGCAGCCATAGAGAGGGAATGTGGTTTCAGAATGAAGTCTACTACAGTACTTACAGTAAAAACATCAGTTTGGTTACACAGGTATTGGTCTCAAACCACAGATATGTGAAAGTCATCTCTCTTGCCCAGATACATTCCTATGAACGACAACAGCCATTGTTCTAGACTCAGATTAGATCTAGAGCAACCTTCGCGTGGCATACTGTCAACGCTGATAGGTCGGATGACTGCGTCTTGCTACGAAGTTACTTAGAAGGCTACAAGGAAACATGAAATCAAACAATTGAACATGTCTTTCACTTCAGAGAAGCGAATCCTAACAATTGCTTAAGTCGAATTTCCACTTCAGTCAAAGCAATGATATTGATGGAAGACTAAGTGAAACACACTTAAGTGTATGTTAGAATCTGTTTTAGGGCGAATCCTGTCATCGCTATCAATCCCTATTAAAAGAAACTCGAAACAATGAAATGTATGTGTTTTTTATTCTGAATCTTTCTAAAAGCAATGTATTTGAAAAAACATTTGAAAGTCATTAGGCAAGGCTGTGTAGTGTTAGTATAAGCCCTGGATTGTGATTGGTGGGTGTTGTGTTTAAGGCCCTCCCCTGGTCACCCTCACCTGGCTGGAGCTCCTGTCACTCTCATCTTCTGCCACATGTAGTCCAGGAACATGGAGGCTTGCAGCAGACGGCCTATCCTTTGCATGTGCCTCTCTGCGGGGACAAAGTGTCAAATCAAACAAGGGAACTGTATCAACAAACACGTAAAGATGCGCACACACAATCAGCAGACACCATCACACACACAATCAGCAGACACCATCACTAACACACAATCAGCAGACACCATCACTAACACACAATCAGCAGACACCAACACACACACAATCAGCAGAAACCAACACACACACAATCAGCAGACACCATCACACACACAATCAGCAGACACCATCACACAATCAGCAGACACCAACACTAACACACAATCAGCAGACACCATCACACACACAATCAGCAGACACCATCACACACACAATCAGCAGACACCATCACACACACAATCAGCAGACACCATCACACACACAATCAGCAGACACCATCACACACACAATCAGCAGACACCATCACACACACAATCAGCAGACACCAACACACACACAATCAGCAGACACCATCACACACACAATCAGCAGACACCATCACACACACAATCAGCAGACACCATCACACACACAATCAGCAGACTCCAACACACACACAATCAGCAGACACCAACACACACAATCAGCAGACACCAACACACACAATCAGCAGACACCATCACACACACAATCAGCAGACACCAACACACAATCAGCAAACACCAACACACAATCAGCAGAAACCAACACACACACAATCAGCAGACACCATCACTAACACACAATCAACAGACACCATCACTAACACACAATCAGCAGACACCATCACTAACACACAATCAGCAGACACCATCACTAACACACACAATTAGCGGACACCATCATTAACATACACAATCAGCAGACACCATCACTAACACACAATCAGCAGAGACCATCACTAACACACACAATCAGCAGACACCATCACTAACACACACGATCAGCAGACACCATCACACACAATCAGCAGACACCATCACACACACAATCAGCAGACACCAACACACACAATCAGCAGACACCATCACACACACAATCAGCAGAAACCAACACACACACAATCAGCAGACACCATCACTAACACACAATCAACAGACACCATCACTAACACACAATCAGCAGACACCATCACTAACACACACAATCAGCAGACACCATCACTAACACACACAATCAGCGGACACCATCATTAACACACACAATCAGCAGACACCATCACTAACACACAATCAGCAGACACCATCACTAACACACAATCTGCAGACACCATCACTAACACACACAATCAGCAGACACCATCACTAACACACACGATCAGCAGACACCATCACTAACACACAATCAGCAGACACCATCCCTAACACACACAATCAGCGGACACTTTCTCTGGCATCAGTGGTTTGATTCCTTCACTATTATTCAGAAATTAAAACATCATACATCATCTGCACAGAGGTAGTTGTCACGTCTGGCGTGAGTCTATACATCAATGTGACTAACACACACACCCCACCTCACCAGTGTAAGGTATGAGTCCCTCCAGGTGTGCACGTGCTCCTTGGTACTGGAGCAGCTCTTCAGGGGAGAGGTGTGTGAGCATCACCTGGATCACAGCCTGGGCGTCCAGACAGCTCCGGGCATTGGTGTTCCACACAGCACAGTAGCGCAGCA
Organism: Oncorhynchus mykiss; assembly: GCF_013265735.2. Lineage (NCBI taxonomy): Eukaryota > Metazoa > Chordata > Actinopteri > Salmoniformes > Salmonidae > Oncorhynchus > Oncorhynchus mykiss. Next base: position 57,058,328 of record NC_048577.1, read on the forward strand.
TAGACTCTGGGGGGGAGGGGGAGTAGAGAGAGTCAAGGTTAGGATTACACGGACCATTACCATACCCGTGACTTTATCACGGGCCATTACCATACACAGACCTTTATCACGGGCCATTACCATACACAGACCTTTATCACGGGCCATTACCATACACAGACCTTTATCACGGGCCATTACCAAACACAGACCTTTATCACGGGCCATTACCAAACACAGACCTTTATCACGGACCATTACCAAACACAGACCTTTATCACGGGCCATTACCATACACGGACCGTTACCATACACAGACCTTTATCAGGGGCCATTACCATACACAGACCTTTATCACGGGCCATTACCATACACAGACCTTTATCACGGGCCATTACCATACACGGACCTTTATCACGGGCCATTGCCATACACAGAGCTGTATCACGGGCCATTACCAAACACAGACCTTTATCACGGGCCATTACCATACACAGAGCTTTATCACGGGCCGTTACCATACACAGACCTTTATCACGGGCCATTACCATACACAGACCTTTATCACGGGCCATTACCATACACAGACCTTTATCACGGGCCATTACCATACACAGACCATTACCAAACACAGACCTTTATCACGGGCCATTACCATACACAGACCTTTATCACGGGCCATTACCATACACAGACCTTTATCACGGGCCATTACCATACACAGACCTTTATCACGGGCCATTACCATACACGGACCTTTATCACGGGCCATTGCCATACACAGAGCTGTATCACGGGCCATTACCAAACACAGACCTTTATCACGGGCCATTACCATACACAGAGCTTTATCACGGGCCGTTACCATACACAGACCTTTATCACGGGCCATTACCATACACAGACCTTTATCACGGGCCATTACCATACACAGACCTTTATCACGGGCCATTACCATACACAGACCTTTATCACGGGCCATTACCATACACAGACCATTACCAAACACAGACCTTTATCACGGGCCATTACCATACACAGAGCTGTATCACGGGCCATTACCATACACAGACCTTTATCACGGGCCATTACCATACACAGACCTTTATCAGGGGCCATTACCATACACAGACGTTTATCACGGGCCATTACCATACACAGACCTTTATCACGGGCCATTACCATACACAGACCTTTATCACGGGCCATTACCATACACAGACCTTTATCACGGGCCATTACCAAACACAGACCTTTATCACGGACCATTACCATACACAGACCTTTATCACGGGCCATTACCATACACGGACCATTACCAAACACAGACCTTTATCACGGGCCATTACCATACACAGACCTTTATCACGGGCCATTACCATACACAGACCTTTATCACGGGCCATTACCATACACGGACCATTACCAAACACAGACCTTTATCACGGGCCATTACCATACACGGACCATTACCAAACACAGACCTTTATCACGGGCCATTACCATACACAGACCTTTATCACAGGCCATTACCAAACACAGACCTTTATCACGGGCCATTACCATACACAGACCTTTATCACGGGCCATTGCCATACACAGAGCTGTATCACGGGCCATTACCATACACAGACCTTTATCACGGACCATTACCAAACACAGACCTTTATCACGGGCCATTACCATACACAGACCTTTATCACGGGCTATTGCCATACACAGAGCTGTATCACGGGCCATTACCATACACAGACCTTTATCACGGACCATTACCAAACACAGACCTTTATCACGGACCATTACCATACACAGACCTTTATCACGGACCATTACCATACACAGACCTTTATCACGGACCATTACCATACACAGACCTTTATCACAGGCCATTACCAAACACAGACCTTTATCACGGACCATTACCATACACAGACCTTTATCACGGACCATTACCATACACAGACCTTTATCACGGACCATTACCATACACAGACCTTTATCACAGGCCATTACCAAACACAGACCTTTATCACGGGCCATTACCATACACAGACCTTTATCACGGACCATTACCATACACAGACCTTTATCAGGGGCCATTACCATACACAGACCTTTATCACGGACCATTACCATACACAGACCTTTATCACAGGCCATTACCATACACAGACCTTTATCACGGGCCATTACCATACACAGAGCTTTATCACGGGCCATTACCATACACGGAGCTTTATCACGGGCCGTTATCATTTGGCTCCATCACTATATTGGATACCCACCAAGCACAAAACGTTTTCAGAATGTTCTGCAACGTAGTAAAAACAGTGTTTTTTTTGGACCAGCTTAGTATATCCCAATCCTTTCTGACCTCACCTTTCTGGTCCTGACGCAGCTTCAGCACAGTCTTCTCCAGCTGCTTAGCACCATCTTCCCCCTGGCGGATCGCTAGAGGCCACACAGGAAAGTCACGAGGTCACAGACAGTACACACAGAGTAACCCACATCAGATATAGAAGCCTATGATCCTGGCACACATAACCTAAGTTCAATGGCCAGTCTATTAAAGACTTACATAACTGCAACTTTCCCTACAAACTGCATTACTTTTGACCAGAGGTCTATGGTGAGCAAAAGTAGTGCACTAGATAGTAAATAGGGTTCTATTTGGGATGCAGCCTTGTACGCATCATCATGACCTAAGTGACCCATCCTGTCTACAACCCCATTCTAGACCCTCTAGTGTCAGTATGACGGTCCATTGTTATGCCAATACAATGACCTCTGACCAATCCTTCACGGTCAAACATGGAACCCTAGTCACTCCCATACAGTTATTTTAATGGATTTTAACACTAGAAGTGCCGAGGCAGTCATTTTAACTACATATGAATTTAAAGTGTGTATATACATATGCCATTTTTAAAGCCATTACCCTTCAGTTCTTGACTTGTCCTAAATAAGTATTTTTAACACACGTATGTTATATGTTGTTAGAGTTTCAATATGTTAAACAGAATGTGTTCGAAGTAGTTATAAGAGGACATGTTGTTTTGGAGCTGCACTAGTGTGTTGACTATATACACATGATGTTCCCAACACCAAAATGCCTAAACACTGAGTACGTGAACACTCCTGTGTTTATAAACTGTACCTTCATTTAGCTCAGAACCTGATCTCTCTCAGGCCATGTTCAATAGGCACGAGACGGAAGGAAACGGTCCGAAATCGGAACTTGTAAAATGAGAAATATAATTATTGTTGTGCAACGTTTTGCCCTAATGAACACCACCCAGTCTCTCTCATCCATGATCAATACAAGGAATGTCTAAAACAAGTATATCTTCTTTGTTTCGATAAACAAACACTAAAGTGTACCTATGCACAACTATATATGTTTTGGCTCAGAAGAAGGTAGGGAACATAAAGGCCTGGAATGTGGGCAGAGTGATTTGCTCCATTTAGTCTATTTGCCTCGAAGGCCTTGGTGTCAGACTGTCAGTGGACCTGTCTGTATGCAGGTCACGTCATCCATTAACTTAATGACAGAGAGGTTTAGAGAGTCTGAACTGGTTACTGAGTAATGTTTTTATTTTTTATTTAACCTCTATTTAATTTATTCTAGGCAAGTCAGTTAAGAACAAATTCTTATTTTCAATGGCGGCCTAGGAACGGTGGGTTAGGGGCAGAACGACAGATTTGTACCTTGTCAGCTCGGGGGTTTGAACTTGCAACCTTCCGGTTACTAGTCCAAAGCTCTAACCACTAGGCTACCCTCGTTATGTAGAGTTTCTACACTAGTGCCTGGAGGACTGAGGGAGTACTACAGAGGAAACAGTAGGATAATAGGTAGTGACAGGGTGGAAGGTGAGTGACAACATTAGCAATGTGGAATCCAGCAGCTATTTCTGGAGATGTGAGGAAGAATCTGGATGATCAACATGCTGTATGTACAGTGTGGAGAAAACATGTGAGAGACTAGAGACAGAGGGTAGAGAAATGTACCTTTGATGACGTGGAAACGGTGTGTGTGTGGATGTGTAGTAGGATATAGAAGAAGCGAGAGTGGACAGAATTATACCTTTAATGACTTTGAGCACAGTGTGTGGCTGGTCCAGGGAGATGGCCAGGCCCAGAGCCTTCAGGTACTTCTTCTCATGAAGCAGGTTAGACAGCTCCTGTTTCCTGCACAACACAACAACACACCACTACATCTGAAAGTAGAAAAAGAACGGGGCTGCGTTCATTACGCACAAAACAGGACTGGGACAGTGAGGGACCACCTGGATCTGTCCAATAAGAAACGCACATCTTTGTTTCCCACAGCAAAACGTCTTAAAACGTTAACGTGCCCTAATAAACACGACCCAGAAAAGACGCACAAACACACGCATGCAACTCCTATGGTCATTGTCATATTATTTCTCTCTCTGGCATCAGTGGTTTGATTCCTTCACTATTATTCAGAAATTAAAACATCATACATCATCTGCACAGAGGTCAGTCCATAGGAGTTGCTGTCTTCTGCTAAATGTAAAGGAATCAGATGAAGTGGCGGCGTGTATAGTGTATGAGAAACCAGTGGTGGGTGGACAGTCTTATCAATCCCCGTGGTTATCCTTACATATGGTTCCAGACAACAGGTCGTAACTTTTAAAAGGAACACTAACAGGGGGACCAAAGGGAAGACAACATTTCTATGTCTGGACCTCCACCACCGTGTGTGTGTGTGTGAGAGTGAGTGTGAGTGTGAGTGTGAGTGTGTGTGTGTGTGTGAGATTAGAAGTATGTAAATAGGACATGTTATCCACCTGGACTTCTGACCTCTAGTGTGGTTAGGCAGTGGGCAAACATTGGTCTAACAAACCCTTGATCTGTAGATATTTATCAGCTGTTGGAAGAAAGAAAATGGGTCATAGTGGTTAAACTCAGAATACTAACCCCCTCACCAACCATGACCCTAAACTAAACCAATGACCCTAGTTTAACCACTGACCCTAAAGTGAACCACTGATATTAAAATTAACCAATGACCCTAGTTTAACCACTGACCCTAAAGTGAACTGCTGACACTAAAATGAACCACTTACCCTAAACTGACCACTGAAAGTAAACCTAATTCCAGTTCCAAATTGTCCTCATTGAAAAGCATTGAACAATTGGAATTTCAGTGCATTTGCTGAACCACCTACATTTAAAACCTATATGCCCTGTATGTCCCAATAAAAAATCAAACCCTGAACCTTTGTCTGTCAGCACAATGCTCCAACCAACTGAACCATCTGTACTAAAGGTTGTTTTAATGCCCAGTTGATATCTGTATTGAAGGTGAAGGATGTTTTAATGCCCAGTTGATATCTGTATCGAAGGTGAAGGATGTTTTAATGCCCAGTTGATATCTGTACTAAATGATGTTTTAATGCCCAGTTGATATCTGTATTGAAGGTGAAGGATGTTTTAATGCCCAGTTGATATCTGTATCGAAGGTGAAGGATGTTTTAATGCCCAGTTGATATCTGTACTAAAGGATGTTTTAATGCCCAGTTGATATCTGTATCGAAGGTGAAGGATGTTTTAATGCCCAGTTGATATCTGTATCGAAGGTGAAGGATGTTTTAATGCCCAGTTGATATCTGTACTAAATGATGTTTTAATGCCCAGTTGATATCTGTACTAAAGGATGTTTTAATGCCCAGTTGATATCTGTACTAAAGGATGTTTTAATGCCCAGTTGATATCTGTACTAAAGGATGTTTTAATGCCCAGTTGATATCTGTACTAAAGGATGTTTTAATGCCCAGTTGATATCTGTATTGAAGGTGAAGGATGTTTTAATGCCCAGTTGATATCTGTATTGAAGGCGAAGGATGTTTTAATGCCCAGTTGATATCTGTATTGAAGGTGAAGGATGTTTTAATGCCCAGTTGATATCTGTATCGAAGGTGAAGGATGTTTTAATGCCCAGTTGATATCTGTATCGAAGGTGAAGGATGTTTTAATGCCCAGTTGATATCTGTATTGAAGGTGAAGGATGTTTTAATGCCCAGTTGATATCTGTATCAAAGGTGAAGGATGTTTTAATGCCCAGTTGATATCTGTATTGAAGGTGAAGGATGTTTTAATGCCCAGTTGATATCTGTATTGAAGGTGAAGGATGTTTTAATGCCCAGTTGATATCTGTATTGAAGGTGAAGGATGTTTTAATGCCCAGTTGATATCTGTATCGAAGGTGAAGGATGTTTTAATGCCCAGTTGATATCTGTATCAAAGGTGAAGGATGTTTTAATGCCCAGTTGATATCTGTATCAAAGGTGAAGGATGTTTTAATGCCCAGTTGATATCTGTATCAAAGGATGTTTAATGCCCAGTTGATATCTGTATCAAAGGATGTTTAATGCCCAGTTGATATCTGTATCGAAGGTGAACTCACTTGAGTATCTGGTCTTCCTGCTTCGCCTGCTCCTCTGCCTGCTCCACCTCGGTCACATCCTACAGGGGAAAGGCACACACAATACATTTATCATCTCACTCATTCAATTTATACAACAACATAACTGTCTGGCTAAGTAACAGTTCTAGATTTGCCCTACAAATATACCCCCAGTTTTAAAGACATATAGCATCTAGTTTAAAACTTAACCTGAATCACTAGAAGACCTAGGATGGGTGTGACAATAGTTGGAATAGTTAGAGTACCAAGACACTCACTAAGCAATTTACATTAACTCAGTATTCACACCTTTCATTAATCCTTTTCATAAAGATCTGAAACGCAATGGATATCACGGCCAAGTTCAAATTCCATTCTGGTGTCATTTCTGAATCGTTCTTGGCATGAAGTGGCACACGAGGCGTTGCCTGGTTTCATTAGCTTCGAGGAACACTTATGTAACAGGCTGAGTTCCCATCTTTCATAATACAGGCAGGTATGCAGCATACAAGAGGATGGGTGACCATCTCCATGACTAGTATTTACCACTGCATCCTGGCAGATGGAGGTGTTATACAGACCGCATGAAGACCTTTATTTACCACTGCATCCTGGCAGATGGAGGTGTTATATAGACCACATGAAGACCTTTATTTACCACTGCATCCTGGCAGATGGAGGTGTTATATAAACCGCATGAAGACCTTTATTTACCACTGCATCCTGGCAGATGGAGGCGTTATACAGACCGCATGAAGACCTTTATTTACCACTGCATCCTGGCAGATGGAGGCGTTATACAGACCGCATGAAGACCTTTATTTACCACTGCATCCTGGCATATGGAGGTGTTATACAGACCGCATGAAGACCTTTATTTACCACTGCATCCTGGCAGATGGAGGTGTTATATAGACCGCATGAAGACCTTTATTTACCACTGCATCCTGGCAGATGGAGGTGTTATATAGACCACATGAAGACCTTTATTTACCACTGCATCCTGGCAGATGGAGGTGTTATATAGACCGCATGAAGACCTTTATTTACCACTGCATCCTGGCAGATGGATGTGTTATATAGACCGCATGAAGACCTTTATTTACCACTGCATCCTGGCAGATGGAGGTGTTATACAGACCGCATGAAGACCTTTATTTACCACTGCATCCTGGCAGATGGAGGTGTTATATAGACCTTTATTTACCACTGCATCCTGGCAGATGGAGGTGTTATACAGACCGCATGAAGACCTTTATTTACCACTGCATCCTGGCAGATGGAGGTGTTATATAGACCTTTATTTACCACTGCATCCTGGCAGATGGAGGTGTTATATAGACCACATGAAGACCTTTATTTACCACTGCATCCTGGCAGATGGAGGCGTTATACAGACCGCATGAAGACCTTTATTTACCACTGCATCCTGGCAGATGGAGGCGTTATATAGACCGCATGAAGACCTTTATTTACCACTGCATCCTGGCAGATGGAGGCGTTATACAGACCGCATGAAGACCTTTATTTACCACTGCATCCTGGCAGATGGAGGTGTTATACAGACCGCATGAAGACCTTTATTTACCACTGCATCCTGGCAGATGGAGGTGTTATATAGACCACATGAAGACCTTTATTTACCACTGCATCCTGGCAGACATCATCTGCACAGAGATAGCGGTCACGTCTGGAGTTACTATGACAATAGGAGTTGTCTTCTCCTAAACATCAAGGAATCAGATGAAGTGGTGGTAACATACAGCACATGATACAGGACACACTCATTACCACATCAGCTTTTCAGTTGATGTTTCCTTAAGGTACAATTTCTGTAGAATAACCACAGCCATGAGGTCAGCAATGCTTCCAAATCATCATCATGAAACCTGTCACCAATGCCTAGGGGAGTTATACCCGGAAATGACATTCAATTTCTGTAGAATAACCACAGCCATGAGGTCAGCTGGGTGGCAATGCTTCCAAATCATCATCATGAAACCTGTCACCAATGCCTAGGGGAGTTATACCCGGAAATGACATGGTACTCACTGAGGTTAACAGGAAGTAATGCAATGGTATGAGCTCTTTCCATGACATAGACTGAAGTGAAGGTTAGTGTTTGATAAGATTAAAGACTCTCTCAGGGAACCACTTCACTCCCTGCTGGCTTCAATGCTTCCTCTCTCTGTGCATCTCCTCTTCCTCCTTCATTACAGCCTGACTCACCACCGTCTCACTACAAAGAACATTTATTTTGTTATGAGAACTTATAGTAGCCAATCTTTTGATTATAGCTAGGTTCATTTCAGTCAACTACTCCTGCTGGGGGTCAGGCTCTGTTCAACATTAGCTTCTAACTTCATCCTTCTAGCCAGCTAGCTACCTGGCTAATAACCAGAGCCCTTGCGCTACATAGCAGGCTAGACATCTGACTGAAGTATCAGTGACTATTTACCAGTTGTACACTCATTCTCTGAGAGGCAGCGAGGGGTTGTTTGGCAGGTGTCTGTTGACACGGCAGGAGTTGAGGGATGATAAAATAATTTCCACTGTCAGCAGTCTCTCCGCTACGTGCCACTGTAGGTCTGGGCTGAGGTAGTTGATTTCACCTCTCAGCCCATGCTATGTCGTGGGTAGTGTTTCCCGTTGGACAGAGTAGTGAATGAATGCACTGCTAACAAGGCAAATCTGGGGGAGCAGGCGAACATAACGAGCATAATGCATCATTCATGATTCCAGTCGTTCTCCCGATAATGACATTTTTTAAAAAGGTTATCAAACGCTATTTCACAAATGAAAAGGTGCGTAAACAGTGTTTGGATCCCTGGTTGGATCTGGCAAAACCCAGTCAATATCTTGCCAGGCAGGGTTGAATCGACTTTTGCCTGGCATTTTAGCTATGTGACGTTTGGTGGCGTCTAATCAGTCAGCTCTGTACCTGCCTGGCTAAGTGGCAGTGTTCATTTTACCTTTATTTAACTAGGCAAGTCAGTTAAGAACAAATTCTTATTTTCAATGACGGCCTAGGAACAGTGGGTTAACTGCCTTGTTCAGGGGCTAACAGAGTTGAACCATGTCAGCTCGGAGATTCGATCTTGCAACCTTTCGGTTACTGGCCCAGTGTGGGTGTAATGACAGAGCTCACCTGGCAACCAGAGCACGAGACACGTATGGAAATAAAACTCGGTAGTCTGCCTGGAAATTAATTTGCAAGACCAATACATTTTTCCAATATGTCATATTTTCAAGGTATTCCAGTACTTCAATTTCAGAGTGCCAAATTCATGTACTTTAAGCACCTTGTGTGAACCTTGTCGGACTCAGCCAGGACACAGGAAATGGAGCTGGCAATGCTCCTATCACAGGTTTTTATAGGGGCAATACAGCTGGTTATCTACTAATTTACAGGTTAGAGTCTGACTAATAGCATTTCTAGTAATTATATTTCTATGGTGTCGGTATAGGCAGATACGTCTCATTCTAAGGCCTTGTCCCTCATGGATCTACCCCAGGCAGATACGTCTCATTCTAAGGCCTTGTCCCTCATGGATCTACCCCAGGCAGATACGTCTCATTCTAAGGCCTTGTCCCTCATGGATCTACCTATCTAGACTTTGAAGCACTTTGTAACAACTGCTGATGAAAAAAGGGCTTTTGAAATAGATTTGACTGACTGACTGGTTGGTTGGTGGATTAATTGACTTACAGTATATGTACTATATTAACCAGGTCATAACGTGGTTTCCAACTGGACGAGCTTTACATGCATTTCTAATTATTCAAACTCAAGGGCCAGTACTAACCGTCCACACAGTGATGTTGGAGTCGGCCGAGGCGGTGACAACACGGTCGTCCTTCCTGGTGGCGTGGAGACCCCACACCTTGTCCTGGTGGGCATCCAGCGTCTTTACACACTCGTTGGTCTTGATGGTCCACAGCTTGACCAGCCCATCTGACCCACTGGAGAAAGAGAGACAGAGAGGAGGGAAGAGAGAGAGAGAGAGAGAGGAGGGAAGAGAGAGAGAGAGAGAGGAGGGAAGAGAGAGAGAGAGAGAGAGAGAGGAGGGAAGAGAGAGAGAGAGGGAAGAGAGAGAGAGAGGAGGGAAGAGAGAGAGAGGGGAGGGAAGAGAGAGAGAGAGGAGGGAAGAGAGAGAGAGAGGAGGGAAGAGAGAGAGACAGAGAGGAGGGAAGAGAGATAGAGACAGAGAGGAGGGAAGAGAGAGAGAGACAGAGGAGGGAAGAGAGAGAGAGAGACAGAGAGGAGGGAAGAGAGAGAGAGACAGAGAGGAGGGAAGAGAGAGAGAGAGAGACAGAGGGAAGAGAGAGAGAGACAGAGGGAAGAGAGAGAGAGACAGAGAGGAGGGAAGAGAGAGAGAGAGAGAGAGGAGGGAAGAGAGAGAGAGAGAGGAGGGAAGAGAGAGAGAGAGACAGAGAGGAGGGAAGAGAGAGAGAGAGGAGGGGAGACAGAGAGGGGGGAAGAGAGAGAGAGAGGAGGGAAGAGAGAGAGAGGAGGGAAGAGAGAGAGAGGAGGGAAGAGAGAGAGAGACAGAGAGGAGGGAAGAGAGAGAGAGACAGAGAGGAGGGAAGAGAGAGAGACAGAGAGGAGGGAAGAGAGAGAGAGGAGGGAAGAGAGAGAGAGAGGAGGGAAGAGAGAGAGAGACAGAGAGGAGGGAAGAGAGAGAGAGACAGAGAGGAGGGAAGAGAGAGAGAGACAGAGAGGAGGGAAGAGAGAGAGAGACAGAGAGGAGGGAAGAGAGAGAGAGACAGAGAGGAGGGAAGAGAGAGAGAGACAGAGAGGAGGGAAGAGAGAGAGAGACAGGGAGGAGGGAAGAGGGAGAGAGACAGGGAGGAGGGAAGAGAGAGAGAGACAGGGAGGAGGGAAGAGAGAGAGAGAGAGACAGAGGGGAGGGAAGAGAGAGAGAGAGAGACAGAGGGGGGAAGAGAGAGAGAGACAGAGAGGAGGGAAGAGAGAGAGAGAGAGAGAGAGGAGGGAAGAGAGAGACAGAGGAGGGAAGAGAGATGGAGAGGAGGGGAGACAGAGAGGGGGGGAAGAGAGAGAGAGACAGAGAGGAGGGAAGAGAGAGAGAGGAGGGAAGAGAGAGAGAGGAGGGAAGAGAGAGAGAGGAGGGAAGAGAGAGAGAGGAGGGAAGAGAGAGAGAGGAGGGAAGAGAGAGAGAGAGGAGGGAAGAGAGAGAGAGAGGAGGGAAGAGAGAGAGAGAGGAGGGAAGAGAGAGAGAGAGGAGGGAAGAGAGAGGAGGGAAGAGAGAGAGAGAGAGAGGAGGGAAGAGAGAGAGAGAGGAGGGAAGAGAGACAGAGACAGAGAGGAGGGAAGAGAGAGAGAGACAGAGAGGAGGGAAGAGAGACAGAGACAGAGAGGAGGGGGAGAGACAGAGAGGAGGGAAGAGAGAGAGAGAGAGAGAGGAGGGAAGAGAGAGAGAGAGACAGAGGAGGGAAGAGAGACAGAGAGGAGGGGAGAGAGAGAGAGAGAGAGAGAGGAGGGAAGAGAGAGAGAGAGAGAGGAGGGAAGAGAGAGAGAGAGAGGAGGGAAGAGAGAGAGAGAGAGGAGGGAAGAGAGAGAGAGAGACAGAAAGGAGGGAAGAGAGAGAGAGACAGAGAGGGGGGAAAAGAGACAGAGAGGAGGGAAGAGAGACAGAGAGGAGGGAAGAGAGAGAGAAACAGGGAGGAGGGAAGAGAGAGAGAGACAGAGAGGAGGGAAGAGAGAGAGAGACAGAGAGGAGGGAAGAGAGAGAGAGACAGAGAGGAGGGAAGAGAGAGAGAGACAGAGAGGAGGGAAGAGAGAGAGAGACAGAGAGGAGGGAAGAGAGAGAGAGAGAGACAGAGAGAGAGAGAGACAGAGAGAGAGAGAGAGACAGATAGGAGGGAAGAGAGAGAGAGAGAGACAGAGACAGAGAGGAGGGAAGAGAGAGAGAGAGACAGAGAGGAGGGAAGAGAGAGAGAGAGAGACAGAGAGGAGGGAAGAGAGAGAGAGAGAGACAGAGAGGAGGGAAGAGAGAGAGAGAGACAGAGAGGAGGGAAGAGAGAGAGAGAGACAGAGAGGAGGGAAGAGAGAGAGAGAGGAGGGAAGAGAGAGAGAGAGGAGGGAAGAGAGAGAGAGAGGAGGGAAGAGAGAGAGAGAGGAGGGAAGAGAGAGAGAGAGGAGGGAAGAGAGAGAGAGAGGAGGGAAGAGAGAGAGAGAGGAGGGAAGAGAGAGAGAGAGGAGGGAAGAGAGAGAGAGAGGAGGGAAGAGAGAGAGAGACAGAGAGGAGGGAAGAGAGAGAGAGAGAGAGAGAGAGAGAGAGAGGAGGGAAGAGAGAGAGAGACAGAGAGGAGGGAAGAGAGAGAGAGACAGAGAGGAGGGAAGAGAGATGTGGTTTAAGGGAAAAAACAGTATAACCAACACTTGGGATGTGATATTGGCATGCTACCATGAGAATTATGGAAGGATAAAAAACACAAAATAGTGTGTGTCGTACCTTGTGAGAAGCTGAGTCCCTCTGCTCACAAAGATGAGCTTCAGCACAGAGGCATCGTGGCCTTCAAATGTCTACAAGACACAACATGTCACACCAGTTTCACCGTCAGAGAATGCCCAGATATAACTTAAATTGCTTCCACCAGGGCACGTATTCAAAATGTGTCAGTGAGTAGGAGTGCTGATCTAAGATCCTCACTGTCCATATCTTATTCATTACGATCTAAAAGGCAAACCTGATCCCAGATCAGCACCATGAATACGGGCCCACGCCACACGTGCACTTTGAGGAGGTTGGCATTTATTGTGATGACTCATGTACTGGGCAGCTCTGCGGGGTAGTCACTAGCTGGCACCGCCACAGACAAATCAGATTTTAAACCTAACCTTTTTACAATATAGCCAATTTTTACTTTTACCGCTGGCCCATCTAGCGGAAATCACTCTGTTCTGCCTCCAGGACAAGACTGATGACAATAAACGTCAACCTGCGAACTTTGAGGCCATTCATTTGTGACAGAGCAAAAGGCTATATTGGATTTCCGGTGAGAGGTTAATTAAAAAGACTAACGGTTGTTTTAGATAACATTTGAGGATACTGTACATAACAAACCAAGGCACGTCATTTCATCAGGTTCTGTTGTTCCTGTGTTCCAGAACAGTTCCATACAGGAGACCATGACTGTTCAAAGAATGTGTCACCCACAAAGGGCAGAAAGGATATCGTGGGAGGGAGCCACAAGTTGAACACAACCTCCCTCCATGAGCCATTATATTAGTGCATAAAACTACTATGTAGTGATAACGTCATCGACTAACAATTGTCACGATCACTCACAACTAACATTCAATACATATTTCATTTGGTTTTAAATGGTTTGACGAGTGTTCGGGAGTGCCAAGGTAATGGAGGAACTAAAATGGGGATAATTATCTCATACCTACTGTACGAGGGAAATGAGCAACTGATGAGCAACGTAAAACATGTCCATTCTTACAAATAAAATAATTACTAACACGTCACAAAAACACACACACACGCAAACTAGCAATCATACACGCAAACTAGCAATCATACACGCAAACTAGCAATCATACACGCAAACCAGCAATCATACACGCAAACTAGCAATCATACACGCACACCGCTACCTCCACCCTCACCACCCCTAACCCACCTTGAGGCAGCTGAAGTCCTGGAGGCTCCAGAGCTTGACGGAGCCGTCGGCTGAGGAGGATGCCAGCACCTGGTCCATGGGAGAGAACTGGACACACCAGACCCCCCGGCGGTGGCCCCGGAACACCCCCAGGAGGGCCAGGTCAGCCCCGGGGGCCCCCAGGGACCAGAGCTTGGCCAGGCGGTCCTGGGAACCAGACACCAAGAGCTTGTCGTTGGGGGACACTGCCACGCTGTTCACATCCTGGGGCGGGAGGGGGAGAGACAGAATGAGAGAGAGATGGAAGGTTATGGGGTCAGTGGGACAGAGCAGAGATGAAAACAAAGGTGAAATTACAAAGTGACAGATGACAAATAGAAAGTGGGGTTAAAAGAAGTAGAGAGGGGTTGGAGAGGAAGGGGGTGGGCAGGGGGAGAGGATGGGGAATAGGAGGGTGAGAGACAGGGAGGAACAAGACCCACCAAACACATAGTCCTTACTTCCTTCTCAAGTATACATTTCACAGAACAGGCACCCACGTTATACATAGAAACCTCAAACCATCTGTGTTGTGAGTGCATTTGTATGACAACAATAGTTCATACAGACAAAGGAGCCCACAACAGGGGACTTTGACATCCTTATGAGGAAAGCCTTATATTCCCATCACAGTGAACAAATCAAGCACCTGAGTCACCAGACAAACAGTCTTCTCACTACAGCGTATCTGTCTGTTTACCGACCAGTATGGTGCACCTGTGGACGTGCTTCTAGACACGCGTTAGTGTGTGTACATGCTTGTGTGTCCTTGTGTTTGTGCGGGTTGGTATTTGTCTGTACAGGTATATGTCCTTGTGTACATGCTTGAATGCATGTATGTATGTATGTATGTATGTATGTGTGTACAGTTGAAGTCGGAAGTTTACATATACTTAGGTTGGAGTCATTAAAACTTGTTTTTCAACCACTCCACAAATGTATTGTCAACAAACTATAGTTTTGGCAAGTCGGTTAGGACATCAACTTTGTGCATGACACAAGTAATTTTTCCAACAATTGTTTAGACAGATTATTTCACTGTATCCCAATTCCAGTGGGTCAGAAGTTTACCTGTGGATGTCTTTAAACAGCTTAGACAATTCCAGAAAATTATGTCATGGCTTTAGAAGCTTCTGATAGGCTAATTGACATAATTTGAGTCAATTGGAGGTGTACCTGTGGATGTATTTTAAGGCCTATCTTCAAACTCAGTGCCTCTTTGATTGACATTATGAGAAGATCATAAGAAATCAGCCTAGACCTCAGAAAAAAATGGTAGAGCTCCACAAGTCTGGTTCATCCTTGGGAGCAATTTCCAAAAGCCTGAAGGTACCACATTCATCTGTACAAACAATAGTACGCAAGTATAAACACCATGGGACCACGCAGCCATCATACTGATCAGGAATGAGACGCGTTCTGTCTCCTAGAGATGAATGTTCTTTGGTGCGAAAAGTGCAAATCAATCCCAGAACAACGGCAAAGGAGCTTGTGAAGATGCTGGAGGAAACAGGTACAAAAGTATCTATCTCCACAGTCAAATTAGTCCTATATCGACATAACCTGAAAGGCCGCTCAGCAAGGAAGAAGCCACTGCTCCAAAACCACCATAAAAAAGCCAGACTACGGTTTGCAACTGCACATGGGACAAACATCGTACTTTTTGGAGAAACGTCCTCTGGTCTGATGAAACAAAAATAGAACTGTTTAGCCATAATGACCATTGTTATGTTTGGAGGAAAATGGGGGAGGCTTGCAAGCCGAAGAACACCATCCCAACCGTGAAGCACGGGGGTGGCAGCATCATGCTGTGGGGGTGCTTTGTTGCAGGAGGGACTGGTGCACTTCACAAAATAGATGGCATCATGAGGGAGGGAAATGATGTGGATATATTGAAGCAGCATCTCAAGACATCAGTCAGAAAGTTAAAGCTTGGTTGCAAATGGGTCTTCCAAATGGACAATGACCCCAAACATACTTCCAAAGTTGTGGCAAAATGGCTTAAAAGACAACAAAGTCAAAGTATTGGAGTGGCCATCACAAAGCCCTGACCTCAATACTATAGACAATTTGTGGGCAGAACTGAAAAAGCGTATGCGACCAAGGAGGCCTACAAACATGATTCAGTTACACCAGCTCTGTCAGGAGGAATGGGCCAACATTCACCCAACTTATTGTAGGAAGCTTGTGGAAGGCTACCCGAAACATCTGACCCAAGTTAAACA
The DNA here is from genome assembly GCF_013265735.2 of Oncorhynchus mykiss. Taxonomy (NCBI): domain Eukaryota; kingdom Metazoa; phylum Chordata; class Actinopteri; order Salmoniformes; family Salmonidae; genus Oncorhynchus; species Oncorhynchus mykiss. Next base: position 57,074,636 of record NC_048577.1, read on the forward strand.
ATTTAAAGGCAATACACTCAATTAGTATTTGGTAGCATGTAAACTTCTGACCCACTGGGAATGTGATGAAAGAAATAAAAGCTCAAATAAATCACTCTACTATTATTCTGACATTTCACATTCTTAAAATAAAGTGGTGATCCTATCTGACCTAAGACAGGACATTTTTACTAGGTATGAATGTCAGGAATTGTGAAAAACTGAGTTTAAATGTATTAGGCGAAGGTGTATGTAAACTTCCGTCTTCAACTGTATGTATAATGCTTGAATGTATGTGTGTGCGCGCGCGCGTCATACTTTGTCGTGTGCCTTCTCTGTGACCCGGGCGGTCAGCTGGAACATGTCTCCGTCTGTTTCCGGGATGGTCTCTGGGAGATCCCACACCTTGATGGTGCAGTCCTGACTACCAGACACCACAAACGACTCCTTCATCCTGAAAGAGAGAGAGAGAGAGAAAGACCGATGTAGGATAAGAATGAAGAATTAGAATGTGCACAAGCATGAGTGTATGGATGATTAACACATTGGATATTGGCATTCCCAATACAGGAGAAACGTGCATCCACTGTGGGCCTCCAGGGTCAGAACTGAGGAGACCCTGGTGTGTAGTGGTTTACCTGGAGCAGGTGATGGAGCCCACAGCGTTAGCATGGCTGCAGCCCTGGGCCACACAACACACCTGACCACTGTCTGGATCCTGTCTCCACACACGCACTGACTTATCCTGGGGGGAAAGAAAGTACAAAATATATTATATGTGAGAGAGAGAAAGCGAGAGAGAGGGACTTATCCTGTACAGAGAGAGAGGGGACTCTGGTTAGAAGGAGTGTGTGTATTATGTGTGTGTTTGTGCTGTTTTGCCAACTGGCATCAGTGGTTTGATTCCATCACTATTATACAGAAATTAAAACATCATACATCATCTGCAGAGGTCATTGTCACATTTGGCATAACTATGACCATTGGAGTTGGCAAAACGGCACAAACAGATCTGGGACCAGGCTAGGGTTCAATAGTATTGATTATATGATACTGGTTAGTAGGGTGTGTGTGTAGGTATGCATGAAGGTGTTTGTGTAAGTGTGGATTTCATCCAACTCTGTGGTTAACTCATGTTGACGAAAGGTTGAGGAGAGGATTCCATTCGTAAATGAGGAATGGTGAACATTCCTGATGAAACAAGGAAACCGTCAAGCTGTAGCCTCACCTTTGCACAGCTCACAAACAGGGACCCTTTCTTGAACACGTCGAGTGACAGGACGGTATCTGTGGAGGAGAAAGGAAAGGTCAACCCTTCTGAAAGGTCGAGCCAGGTGATAAAAGAGCAACTCAACGTCAGTCAAACCAGACCGACCAGTTACCAAGCTATCACGGTCTCTAATCCTGAATGGCAGAAACTGTGTCTGACTGCTCAGTTTATCAGGCTTCTTAAGCATCTTGTAAATACCTTCACAACTACAATTGAATTAGAATCCCTCCAATCGCCATGGTTTAGAAAGACTTCCATGGTTTACATACTGTATATGTTACATGCTTGCAGGGTGCAGATATTCTACAGACCGGCTGCAGGGTGCAGATATTCTACAGACCGGCTGCAGGGTGTAGATATTCTACAGACCGGCTGCAGATATTCTACAGACCGGCTGCAGATATTCTACAGACCGGCTGCAGATATTCTACAGACCGGCTGCAGATATTCTACAGACCGGCTGCAGATATTCTACAGACCGGCTGCAGATATTCTACAGACCGGCTGCAGATATTCTACAGACCCACTTCAGGGTGGAGATATTCTACAGACCCACTTCAGGGTGGAGATATTCTACAGACCCACTGCAGGGTGGAGATATTCTACAGACCCGCTGCAGGGTGTAGATATTCTACAGACCGGCTGCAGGGTGTAGATATTCTACAGACCCACTTCAGGGTGGAGATATTCTACAGACCCACTGCAGGGTGGAGATATTCTACAGACCCTCTGCAGGGTGGAGATATTCTACAGACCCACTGCAGGGTGGAGATATTCTACAGACCCTCTTCAGGGTGGAGATATTCTACAGACCCACTTCAGGGTGGAGATATTCTACAGACCCACTGCAGGGTGGAGATATTCTACAGACCCACTGCAGGGTGGAGATATTCTACAGACCCACTGCAGGGTGGAGATATTCTACAGACCCACTCCAGGGTGGAGATATTCTACAGACCCACTGCAGGGTGGAGATATTCTACAGACCCACTGCAGGGTGGAGATATTCTACAGACCCACTTCAGGGTGGAGATATTCTACAGACCGGCTGCAGGGTGGAGATATTCTACAGACCCACTTCAGGGTGGAGATATTCTACAGACCGGCTGCAGGGTGGAGATATTCTACAGACCCACTGCAGGGTGGAGATATTCTACAGACCCACTGCAGGGTGTAGATATTCTACAGACCCACTGCAGGGTGGAGATATTCTACAGACCCACTGCAGGGTGGAGATATTCTACAGACCCACTGCAGGGTGTAGATATTCTACAGACCCTCTGCAGGGTGGAGATATTCTACAGACCGGCTGCAGGGTGGAGATATTCTACAGACCCGCTGCATGGTGGAGATATTCTACAGACCCACTTCAGGGTGGAGATATTCTACAGACCCACTTCAGGGTGGAGATATTCTACAGACCCACTGCAGGGTGGAGATATTCTACAGACCCACTTCAGGGTGGAGATATTCTACAGACCCACTGCAGGGTGGAGATATTCTACAGACCCACTTCAGGGTGGAGATATTCTACAGACCCACTGCAGGGTGGAGATATTCTACAGACCCACTGCAGGGTGGAGATATTCTACAGACCGGCTGCAGGGTGGAGATATTCTACAGACCCACTGCAGGGTGGAGATATTCTACAGACCGGCTGCAGGGTGGAGATATTCTACAGACCCACTTCAGGGTGGAGATATTCTACAGACCCGCTGCATGGTGGAGATATTCTACAGACCCACTTCAGGGTGGAGATATTCTACAGACCCGCTGCAGGGTGGAGATATTCTACAGACCCACTTCAGGGTGGAGATATTCTACAGACCCACTTCAGGGTGGAGATATTCTACAGACCCACTGCAGGGTGGAGATATTCTACAGACCCACTGCAGGGTGTAGATATTCTACAGACCCACTGCAGGGTGTAGATATTCTACAGACCCACTTCAGGGTGGAGATATTCTACAGACCCACTGCAGGGTGGAGATATTCTACAGACCCACTTCAGGGTGGAGATATTCTACAGACCCACTGCAGGGTGGAGATATTCTACAGACCCACTGCAGGGTGGAGATATTCTACAGACCCACTTCAGGGTGTAGATATTCTACAGACCCACTGCAGGGTGGAGATATTCTACAGACCCACTGCAGGGTGCAGATATTCTACAGACCGGCTGCAGGGTGTAGATATTCTACAGACCCACTGCAGGGTGGAGATATTCTACAGACCCACTTCAGGGTGTAGATATTCTACAGACCCACTGCAGGGTGGAGATATTCTACAGACCCACTTCAGGGTGGAGATATTCTACAGACCCGCTGCAGGGTGTAGATATTCTACAGACCCACTTCAGGGTGGAGATATTCTACAGACCCACTTCAGGGTGGAGATATTCTACAGACCCGCTGCAGGGTGGAGATATTCTACAGACCCACTTCAGGGTGGAGATATTCTACAGCTGCATTGCAAGGTGCCGTTTGTGGATCAGCGTTTCACACAGCAACTCTGCCTCCTGCTGGTCAATCTTCAGAACTTCTATTCAGTGATGTACTAGATCATTTGGGTGAAATATTAACTATATGTTGTTGGCATTAATGTTACAACTGGGCTAAAGGGAGCTGCCAGATTCAAAAGAACAGAACCAGACACTGAGAACGTTTATTCTCAGTTTCTAACCTTTTAAAAATGTGAATTAGGTTTCCATTCCATCTTCCTACCTGGTGACCACCCCATACAGACAAGCAGAGAGGTGCTGCCCTCTGTTGGTCAGAGGACTCACCTGTGTGTCCGTAGAGGATCTTACAGCTGCTGGTGGCCAGGTCAAACACCTTGAGCTGGGAGCTGTTGGTCGCCACGACAATGTGAGTGTCACCCTTGCCCAGAAACTTCACATCCAGGACCTCATCGTTGAAGCCAACAAACTGGAGGTGGAGAGAGAACATTAGAGAATAACACCAGCAACACAAAATCAAGGCTCTTGATCAAAATAAACGATTGGTAATAAACGGTGAAACCATCTGAATAATAAGAACAATCCTAACGTCCCTTCCCCCCACCCCCACTCCTCCTGTTGCTGTGTGGTGAAGGAGGGCAGCTGGCAGAGACCTTGTTATCAGTGACCCACCTGTTGCTGTGTGGTGAAGGAGGGCAGCTGGTAGAGCAGTATGTTATGTTCTGCTGTGACTGTGGCCAGCCTTAGGGAGGAGGGCAGGGGGAGGCAGTAGGTGAGGCTCCGGGGGTCTCCATACTCCTCTCCCCCCTCTTCGGAGCCCCCCGCGGAGGGAGCGGAGGGGAGCGTCTGGGCGAACACACAGCGGGCCGAGCTGGCATCCCACACCCTCAGCACACCTGGAGAGAGAGAATCCCTTTAGTGAGGGTCTTTGATTGGGCTTGCTCCCTGTGTTGTTTTGGCTCTCTGATTGGCTGCTAAAACTATACACTAGTCTTATTCAGTATTATCTAGCTATATTGGTGGGCAGTGGGCCGACTCCTCCACATGCATCCACCATCTAGCCTGGGGATTGGTGGAGTAAGAGAAGACACTGATCTGAGTCAGCTTTGCATTTTCCCCCACTAATGGTTAAGGTTAGCGAAGCTGATCCTAGATCTGTACCTAGGGGCAACTTCACACAGGAGTGGGCCTGTAAGCATATACCTTTGCTGCCTGCTGTGATGAAGTGGATCTCTTTAGTTTTCACCCCGATCTCAGAGAAATCTTCGTCCTCAGGGAGCAGCACAACACTCTCCACAGCCTGGCGAGGGAAGCAACGCATTTCATGCAATTAGGCTGATGATACACCAATCAACTTTTAGTTGCAAAAGCCATTCTAAAACAACTCTGGAAGAAAGTAGAGTATGAGAGTTTACCTCATAGACGGGCACTGTCCTCCTGGCAGTCCTGCTCTTCAGATCCCACACTGTGCAGATCTTATCCCTGCCAGAGCTGCAATCAAACAACCATCCAACATTCAGCTAGCTCGCAATGAACTGATCATCTGTGATGAGGTCTAAAGCTATGGTTTTTAACCTGTGGTCTGTGGGGGTACTGCAGGTGAGACGCAAAATAAATGTTCAAAAATAAAATCTGCGACTCCACGAACGGTGGTCCTCAAGAGCTTAGATGGTGGTTTGATGGTCCCCGGAATGGAAAAGGTTTGGAACCTCTGGTCTAGAGTAGTTCCAAACACTAAATTGATGCATGAATTGAATATCTTGGACAACACTACACCAATAGCTCACAATGTTGTTTTGGCTATGATAGGTAGGTACTAGGTATAGCCTGGTACCAGATCTGCAAGTGCCGTTTTGCCAAATGGCATCAGTGGTTTCTTTCAGCACGATTTTTCAGAAATGAAAACACAAACAGATCTGAGACCAGGGTATGATAGGTGTCAGAAGGCAGGTTTCCATTGACTCAGGTTTATTCAACAATAGCAATGTGGCAAAACATATATATTATTGCGACATGTATAATGGAAAGGGCAGATATGAGACATTCTCTGAAGATGAACCAAAACAAATATCAGTTTGACTGGGATAGATTGTTCTTTATTGCAACAAATTATGGAAACGGTGTTTTTTAAATAAAAGAAGATTGACGAATAATTCCGAAGGTACTTTTTTGGTTTGACGTCATTACGTCCAGTTGTTTTTAAATCGACACAAGATAGTTAAATGGAAACGCACCCTAGCAGGCAATCATCGCATCTATTTTCTATGTAAACTTTCTAAATGTCAACAACAAAAAGGTGAATGGAAACCTAGCCAGAGAGTGGTAGGAGCTGTCAGCTCAGCTGTCCTACAGTAATAGCAGGTTTAGATCTAGGTCTGCTCTACTGTAAAGCTCTTTCTAACAACTGTTGATGTAAAAAGAGATTGACTGATTGTTACAGTACCTGACCATGGAGGCTCCATCAGGAGTGAAGGCAAGAGAGGTGACAGGGCTGTAGTGGCTCTGCAGCACGCACAGACACTGGCTGGAGCGCAGGTCCCACATCCTGATGCCACAGTCTGACGCAGAGGAGAAGAGCTGCAGTAGACTTATGTCTGGGTGGAACTCCACCAGGCTGCAGGGCAGGAGGAGGACAACGTGAGTGTTTGAGACCATTGCCGTCAGACTGCGCTTAATCACTGATCTACAAACCACATTGCATCCATAATAACTACTCATTATATAATTAAGAATAACAATTATGTGGCTTGCCTTGATTAAACTGATCCCCTCAAACATGCTGAATCATAATATCAAATATTAATTTCCACACGTCAAACTAGCAACTAGATTTAAGTCATGTCTTGTTGTCAATGTATCAACTTATCGAAGGCACCTACATCTACAAGGGTTTGTCCAGTTTCTGAGGAATAGATCTAATTTATAAACCATGTGATAAATTGACCCGCAAATTCATAAAGCGTCTCAGAGTAGGAGTGCTGATCTAGGATCAGGTCCCACCCCTATTGATGTGATCTTATTCATGATCTGAAAGGCTAAACTGATCCTAGATCAGCAGTTCAGAGTAAAGAGGTAACTTACTGTACGACCCCAGAGGAGCCCTTCAGGTTGTGCGTACAGTACTGCTTCACCACATCCCACAGCTTTATGGTGCCATCACAGCCTCCTACACACCAACAAGATGACAGACTCATATTACAGACAGGAAGTACAAGGTGAAATCTCAGAGTACCCATTTAAAGTGGGAGCATTTGATTGATTGCACTCAATGTTGTTTTGGGTATAACAGGTAGGTACTAGGCAGTGTTAATTTCGTCAACAAAAATAGTGACTAAAATATTCCTCAAACACCTATTTTTCAGTGGCAATTGGCGAGACTAACTGACTAAATAGATCCAGAAAAAAATATAACTCAACGAAAATGATTTATCATCTCAGTTGACTAAAACGAGACAAGACTAAATTCTCTCTGTGACTAAGATCGGACTACTAAGATAACTGGACAAGAGCTTTAGAAAGATTGTGCTTATCACTGAAAAGCTCTCAATCAATTTTAGCTAGATGTTGCTACTCTTTGGCTCTCTGCGCTTATGTGTCTGATTGCACATGACATACAAAACAATAGCTATGTAGGCTAAATTAGGAATTTACATGGCCAAATAATTGTTATACAGCACATTCGGCAAGTGACCTTTTCCACATGTTATAGTCTTATTCTAAAAATGACTAAATAAAACATCTCAACAATCTACACACATTACCCTATAATGACAAAGCGAAAAGGGTTTAGAACTGCTTGCTAATATTTACATAAGTACTCAGACCATTTGCAATGAGACTCGAAATTGCACGTAGGTGCATCCTGTTTCCATTGATCATCCTTGAGATGTTTCTACAACTTGGAGTCCACCTGTGGTAAATTCAATTGATTGGACATGATTTGGAAAGGCACACACCTGTCAACATAAGGTCCTACTGTTGACAGTGCATGTCAGAGCAAAAACCAAGCCATGAGGTCGAAGGAATTGTCCATAGAGCTCCAAGACAGGATTGTGTCGAGGCACAGATCTGGGGAAGTGTACCAAAATATTTCTGCAGCATTGAAGGTCCTCAATAACACAGTGGCCTCAATCATTCTTAAATGGAAGAAGTTTGGAACCCCCTAGACTCTTCCTAGAGCTGGCCGCCCAGCCAAACTGAGCAATCGGGGGAGAAGGACCTTGGTCAGGGAGGTGACTAAGAACCCAGTGATCACTCTGACAGAGCTCCAGAGTTCCTCTGTGGAGATGAAAGAACCTTCCAGAAGGACAACCATCTCTGCAGCACTCCACCAATCAGGCCATTATTGTAATGTCCAAACGGAAGCCACTCCTCAGTAAAAGGCACACAACAGCCTGCTTGGAGTTTGCCAAAAGGCACCTAAAGGACTCTGACCATGAGAAACAAGATTCTCTGGTCTGATGAAACAAGGGTCAACTCTTTGGCCTGAATGCCAAGCGTCAACACTGGAGGAAACCTGGCACCATCCCTACGGTGAAGCATGGTGGTGGCAGCATCATGCTGTGGGGATGTTTTTCAGTGGCAGGGACTGGAAGACTAGTCAGGATCGAGGGCAAGATGAACGGAGCAAAGTACAGAGAGATCCTTGATGAAAACCTGCTCCAGTGTGCTCAGGACCTCAGACTGGGGCAAAGGTTCACCTTCCAACAGGACAACGATCCTTAGTGCACAGCCAAGACAACACAATGTCTGAATGTCCTTGAGTGGCCCAACCAGAGCCCAGACTTGAAACCGATCTAACATCTCTGAAGAGACCTGAAAATAGCTGTGCAGCAACACTCCCCACCCCAACCTGACCGAGCTTGAGAGGACCTGCAGAGAACAATGGGAGAAACTCCCCAAATACAGGTGTGCCACGCTTGTAGCGTCATACCCAAAAAGACCAGACGCTGTAATCGCTGCCAAAAGTGCTATAACAAAATACTGAGTAAAGGGTCTGAATACTTATGAATATGGAATGGTTCAGTTTTGTATTTTTAATACATTTGCAAAAATTTCTAAACCTGTTTTTGCTTTGTCATTATGTGGTTTTGTGTGTAGATTGAGGAATAAAAACGATTTAATCAATTTTAGGATAAGGCTGTATCGTAAAAAGTATTTTTCTGAATACTTTCCGAAGGCACTGTCTACTTATGTTTGTCATTTTTCTGCTGTTGGGAAGAGAATGACGTCATACAGAAAAATGTTGGTAGGACAAGGCTGTGTTTGTTTGTTCACATGGAAGTCAGTGATTTATGTTTACTGTAGGTTTGAGGCAATACAAATGTGATGTGACAAAATGAAAGGGCATTTAGTGGACTAAAATGGCCCACTGTTTTAGTTCTTTTGACAATAATTAGACTACAACATTATTCAAATGGTAAAATGTAACTAAGACAATTATATTTTAGTCAAAATGACTAAGACTAAAATACTCTAAAAGATTGCCAAAATGAACACTGTTACTAGATATAGCCTGGTACCAGATCTGTAAGCGCTTTCTTGCCAACTGGCATCAGTGGTTTCTTTCAGCACGATTATTCTGAAATTATAACGATATACATCATCTGCATAGACCAGGCTAGGGTTTGATGGGTGTGGGACAGATCTGGGACCAGGCTAGGGTATGATGGGTGTGGGAAGTTATCCTATGAGGTCGATCCGCTCACCTGTGGCCAGGAGCGTGGCGGTGGGGTCAAAGGTCATGCTGGCAATGGGCACATTGTGGATGGCCCTCCAGGAGCGTGTGCACTGGGCTTGCTTCCAGTCCCATTGCTTCAGCAGCAGAGCCTTGCTGGCTGTTACCAGGATCTGGGGAGGGAAGGAGGAATGGATGGAGAGAAAGGGTGAGGGGGGAGGAAAGGGGAATAAAGATGTCCCCATGCTTCCCAGCTGAAACAGTTTGGTAGAGTTTGTGCATATATTATGACAACATTTTTGTGACGTTTTTGTTCATTTTGCACTTCAGTAGTCTTTTTTTGGGGCTGTTCGGGCACACAACATTTTTTCTGGAGGCAAGCTGAAGTTCGGAGGTGAAGTCTTCAGCCCTTCGTCGATGATCAGTCAAGAGTAGGGATTCTTCAAGAAAGTCTAGTCATTCAAGGAGTGACGACTTGTTTTCATGAAAAAGGCGACAGCCGAACTGAAGCACGCTGATGCCTTAAGGTAGTCAAACTAAGTACCGAGTGTGACACTAAGGCTGTGTTTTCACGGGCAGCACAATTCTGATATTTTTTAAGAGTAAATTGGTTTCTTGACCAATCTGATCAGATCTTTTTAGACCAATTGGGCAAAAGATCAGAACTGGGCTGCCTGTGTAAATGCAGCCGTAGGTCTGGAACAGACCATCATATTATGTCAAATGTTTTACCTCATCATCAAGGCTGAGGGCGAATGATGTAATGTCCTCCTGATCATCCTGCAATTACAACAGTGATGGAAATGAAAATCTGTACAGACATTAAATGAATGTCTGAACTAGCTGCACACAAGTGTTGAGAGAGAGAGAGAGACAGTCTCACCTGTTCAATACTGTGAACAATCTTCCCTGTAACGATTTGCAAGACGTTGACACGTGTGCCACACGTACAAAATATGAATTTCTCATCTTTACTGATCTGTAACGTAGGAAAACATATTGAAATACCATAACATATCTGTCAACGGTATAGCTAGTTAATTATTGCTACAGTAACGTTAGTTGGCTAGCTAACTGTTTTACAGATGGAGGTAACTATCAGTGATAAATAACTTACCTGTACTTTTCCTCCCTTGTAGAATGGTTCGATAGTGCTGGAAACAGCATAGCTACATGAAGAAGAAAAAAAAACAACGGCAATTTAGCAAGAAGATAGCTAACGCCGGGCAAATCTGAGCTATCTAGCTAGCTGGCTATCCACGTGAAGTGCGTTCGACTTACTTGGTCTTGAACTGGAGATTGCTTTTTGCCATCTTGCTTTGGAAGACGTGAGTAAACCCCCACAATTTGCAGTTTAAGGACAGCTGAACTGATTTAGATCACTTGTTGTTAGAATTCATTAGCTTCGATCAACAAAATCCCCACATGTGTTGTTCAAGAGGTGGCTTTCGGTCTCTCACATTGTACGTCATATGACAGCGAGCGTGGAAAAAAAACGCACGACAGGGTGATTGGCTAGAATGCACAGCCGAACGTTTTGGGCTTCTTTGCAGTAAGAAGTTCACCGAGGAAAAAACTCGATACATGTTAAACCATTTTATATTCTATGTGTTTTCTGCACCATACACAGAAAGATAAAATTATACTGAATATAAATGTATACAAATATACATAGGGTGCATTTCATTGATGTAATACAAATAAAATGATGAACAAACTGCCAAATGTCCCACACCTGTAACCGTTGACAATACAATCGAGAAGAGATGATAATAGAGAGTAAACACCTATTGAAAACGACAAAAAAGTTATTATTCACAGCTAGGGGACTGACGACTGGTGCTAGAACAGGAGGGAAACGACACGGTCTATTACAATTTAGCCCAGTTCCGTGCTTTATATAATTTAGAGGTTTTTGAATATGTCAGTGCGCATGGTCACTCCTTTTTGTTACGACAGGAATGTTCATCTGTGTGTGTGTTCTCTGACTTGCCTCCATGAGTGTGTATGATACGTTAATAGACAACAGGAATGGATACTTGCTGAACAGAGGTGATTATTATGGTGAGTAAATAACTTAATAACTATATTTGTAACTTGAGCAATCAAAGGTTTAGTATGTTATTGACAATAGGTGTAAATTATTTATCAAATATTTCTGTTATAATATAAAATGTTTGTATTATTTCATGGCTATGTTGTTTTACTATTCGTTTTGATTTATAACTCTTTACAAAGATTGAACGGCATTTGTCAAACTGTGATGTTTGCGGGGCAGACATTCCCTTTTCCTTATGTTTAAAAACAGAGCCACTACCAAAATATACTTGTGCTCTGAAAGCCACTACCAAAATATACTTGTGCTCTGAAAGCCACTACCAAAATATACTTGTGCTCTGAAAGCCACTACCAAAATATACTTGTGCTCTGAAAGCCACTACAGAAAAGATTGCAAGGGGTGGGGGTTAAAAACACACTTTTTTTTTTAATCAGTCATGACATGCTGAACATTTAAAACGTTCTTAATTATTTCATGTCATTCCTAGTTATGAGAATAAACAGAACTGGGTTTTTTTTAGTCACATGGTCTGTCTCATATTATGACGTTCCAGAAGAAGTCTATTGTCACTGCTCATGGGTGACACTGAATTGTTGACATTATTATGGGCTGGTGGTGGCCCTTTCTTTAGGCTAAATATTCATTATTACAAACCAGAATTATATACTTTCTCAGATTGTAACATACATACTTCTGTATTCTGCTCTAGTCTCAGTGCACTTTTGTGCTCTGGATAAAATAATCTGTGAAATGCATTTTGCGTTAAAAAAAGAGAGAAGAAGAACCTATCAATATAAAGTATAAATAAAGTAAAGACACTTTTCTGTAACTGTTGTGTTCAGGCCGACCCGGACATGTCTTCGCAGAGTGGAGGTCATGATGTGGAGCTGTTCGTAGAGACCCCAGACTATGACCTGATCTGCACCATTTGCCAGGGGGTCCTCAGGTGCCCAGTAAGAGCTGCATGCCACCACATCTTCTGCAAGAAATGCATTTTACAATGGCTGAAGAGGTACTGCCTGTGCCTCATCACAAGAAAACATTATTGCGTCCACAGATCATGGTTGGATGAAGAGACAGTTTCCCAGACAGTTTCTCCATTGAAATAGCTTCATAGTCCCACTGTCCCAAAATGTCTAAAATTCACATTGTCGTAGTATAGGCCTATAGTAATAGTTATTAGTATATTTGTTACTACTGTAGCCTAAATTTAAACCGATGATGACAATTTGTGAGTGAAGATGATTCATTATTGTTCTTGAGGTGCAGACAGCAGACCTGCCCCTGCTGCAGAAAGCCTGTCAACCAGAGCTTGATATTTGTGATGTTCAAGCTAAGCAAGGTGATCGGTCGCCTAAAGATCAAGGTAAGTAAATGTTTTGATAGAGAAAAAACACACACTTGGAGCAACCTAATCTCTTGCAGCAAACTTCTGCTTACTTGCCCCATGGGTGTGTTCATGCTTAATCTCATAGAGCCAGATGCGTGTGCCTCTGAATATTGCATATACTCCGACAGACTGGCACACAAGATTAGCACATGCTAACTTGGTAAGTAAGTATTAATGGATCATCAGATACTCTTGTTAAAAGCTGGCATTAAATATGTAACAATCGCTTTGTTAAATAAAAAGTTACTGAAAAGTCACCAGATTACTCTTTGACCAAATTGAGATCAGGAGCATCCTGTTTCCATTGATCATCCTTGAGATGTTTCTACAATGTGATTGGATTCCACCTGTGGTAAATTCAATTGATTGGACATGATTTGGAAAGGCACACACCTGTCTATATAAGTTCCCACAGTTGACAGTGCATGTCAGAGCAAAAACCAAGCCATGAGGTTGAAGGAATTGTCCGTAGAGCTCCAAGACAGGATTGTGTCGAGGCACAGATCTGGGGAAGGGTACCAAAAAAATTCTGCAGCATTGAAGGTCCCCAAGAACACAGTGGCCTAGATCATTCTTAAATGGAAGAAGTTTGGAACCCCCTAGACTCTTCCTAGAGCTGCCCGCCCAGTCAAACTGAGTAATCAGGGGAGAAGGGCCTTGTTCAGGGAGGTGACCAAGAACCCGATGGTCACTCTGACAGAGCTCTAGAGTTCCTCTGTGGAGATGGGAGAACCTTACAGAAGGACAACCATCTCTGCAGCACTCCACCAATCATACCTTTATGGTAGTGGCCAGACAGAAGCCACTCCTCAGAAAAGGGCACATGATAGCCCGCTTGGAGTTTGCTCAAAGGCACCTAAAGGTAATGAGAAACAAGATACCATGGTCTGATTAAACGAAGATGGAACTCTTTGGCCTGAATGCCAAGCTTCACATCTGAAGGTAACCTGGCACCATCCCTATGGTGAAGCATGGTGGTGGCAGCATCATGCTGTGGGTATGTTTTTCAGCGGCAGGGACTAGGAGACTAGTCAGGAAAGATGAACGGAGCAAAGTGCAGAGATACCTGATGACAACCTCTTCCAGAGCGCTCAGGACCTCAGAGTGGGGAGCAGGTTCACCTTCCAACAGGATAACGACCCTAGGCACACAGCCAAGAAAACATAGAAGTGGCTTTGGGACAAGTCTCTGAATGTCCTTGAGTGGCCCAGCTAGAGCCCGGACTTGAAAACGATCAAAGATCTCTGGAGAGACTGGAAAATAGCTGTGCAGCGATGCTCCCCATCCAACCTGACAGAGCTTGAAAGGATCTGCAGAGAAGAATGGGAGAAACTCCCCAAATACAGGTGTGCCAAGCTTGTAGTGTCCTACCCAAGAAGACTTGATGCTGTAATCGCTACCAAAGGTGCTTCAACTAAGTAAAGGGTCTGAATACTTATGTAGATGTGATATTTATTTATTTTTATTATAAATGTGCAAAAATTTTGAAAAAACAGTTTTTGCTTTGTCATTATGGGGTATTGTGTGTAGCTTGATGAGGGGGGGGGGGGGAAACAATTTAATCAATTTAGAATAAGGCTGTAATGTAACAAAATGTGGAAAATGCCAAGGGGTCTGAATACTTTCCGAATGCACTGTACTCCTTACCCTTTGACCTCTGCCCTTCTCTCCCCCATCTTTTCCCCCAGTGTAAAAACAAGGTCCGTGGCTGCCCGCATACCTTAGCCCTGTCAGAGCAGTACTGCCACAGCATGAGCTGCCTGTTCGAGCTCATTCCCTGCCCCTACCAGGGCTGCCGTGCCCAGCTCCTCCGCAGGGACCTGGATGCCCACGCCAGGCACTGTGAGCACTGGAGCCAACCCTGCCACATGGGCTGTGGCACTGTGCTGTCCCACCGCACCCAGGCCAAGCACAACTGCTACAGGCAGCTGAGGCATGAGTACGAGGCCAGGCAGAGGAACCACCGGGCCATCGCAGCAGCCCTCCAAAGGAAGATGAGGAGGATGCAGAGCACCATGGCCGACATGAAGAGGCAGATCGGCCTGATCTGTGAGAGCCTGGAGGTCATGGACGAACTGGAGGAGGTGGAAGAGGAGGACCTGGGTGAAACCAGTGGGAGTTTCAGTAGCAGTAACAGCAGCTCCTGAGTCCTGATGCAATGTATTTATAAAAATGACTCCCACACACAATTATCTCTGACACTTGAACTGTTTAGGACTATGCAGATTTTAATTTTATTCCTAGCACTAAGTATGAAAGACCTGTGGAAATTGAATTTTCAGGGATGGACTGCTTCAAATAGCACATTTAGTCATAATTGCTTTGAGGGTGTGTTGATATTGAAACTTCATATTTCATTTGAAAATGTATAAAGTTAGAACAATTTTGTACGGCGTCCTTTAACATTTTGATTTGTAAAGGATGATATATTTTACAAATAAAGTCAGCAACCTTTAACCTGTGTGATTTGTTGTGTTATATCATTATGTATATGCACATTCTACATGTGACAATAAAAACAAATGTTTCACCTGTTTGCATGAAATGTTACTTCCAGGAGGTCCAATGTTGGCCCTTTCTGGCTATAATAAACCACCGCAACTATTTATATATTCCATATGGAACAAAGCTCACCAACCACAGCAACATGCAATTCCATAATAAGACATACAACTCCGATTTTTGTATGCATAGAAGTCAGTATATTTTAAAAATATTAAATAGAATCCAGAAGTTTAATCATACAGATTACAGGGTGTAGAAAATATCGCGATGTTTGCCCTCATATAAATCCAAACGGAACCAGGCTAGGGCCTTCTTCCTGTTATACAGAACACGTAAGTAACATGTCGAACAATTCTTTATTCAATGAAATCCACAAGCATCTCTGTGATCTCATTACAGACTTCACTGTTTGATGGCAGAAATCCTTAATTGTACTGTTAACAGTTGATTTAGAACCAAATTGAAAAATGTTTAGGCAATTAATGATAGTTGTGAATGACTGAAGGTAACACAAGTTCCTAGTTAGCGCACATGGCTACAATACAAAATATCGATGTGGTACTTGTTATGTTTACTGTACAATATGTAAATGTAACGTTCATAACCCCTAACGATGCGACGCCGTTCATTACGTGCATGTTTATCATATAATATTTCATTCGCTAGCCAGTGCGCTAAGCAATTCCACGAGCCATGATGTTGATTGGGCCTTGGTGACGTGAATTTAGGTAGCTCATCGTTACTTATTCTGCCGTTTAATCCTTATTCAACAGCAAATGGCGGACAACGCCGGTGGAGAACGTGGAGGTTTCCGTGGAGGGTTTGGCAGTGGCGACCGGGGTCGTGGTCGTGGACGCGGTAGAGGCCGTGGTCGCGGTCGTGGACGCGGTGCCAGGGGCGGCAAGTCCGAGGACAAGGAAGTAAGTTGACATCCTTGAGCCCTTGTTTTTCTTTCTGGTCACAATGAAGGCGATTACGAATGAAGACTAAACTGGCCTGAGTGACGTTGCATGTGCAATATGTTGGGTTTTATATTAATTCAAGTGATGCTTAGTCTGACTTTGAAACCCTACATAAGTTGATTCTGCAGACCTTTGTCAGCAAGGCTTGGCCTGGAGTGGCTTAGTTCTTTCCTGTAGTGTCTGCTAGAGAGAACTGAGATGGTTTGAGGCCCTGCTGTGTCTCTTCCATGGCAAGGTTATAGGTATATCTCAGACAACTAATAGTTGGTGGTCCTGTGGCTCAGTAGTTGAGAGCATGGAGTTTGCAGGGTTGGGTTTGATTCCCACTTGTGTGAGAAAAAACCCTTCTCATGTGCCACATGTGTCGCTTTGTTTACTCTACTAAATGTTTAAAAATATATATTTTTGAAATTCATATGAATGTTTCTCTATCAGTGGGTGCCAGTGACAAAGCTGGGCCGCCTTGTTAAGGACATGAAGATCAAGTCTCTGGAGGAGATCTATCTCTACTCCCTGCCCATAAAGGTAAATGACAACTTAATGGTTTCCATAGCTGTACATGTTATTAAACTAAAAGCACTATGAGCAGTTCACTCATATGGTGTGTTTATAATAGCTTTGTTTCCATCCTGCCTCTTCTGAAAGTGTTTTATCATGTTATAGGAGTCTGAGATCATTGACTTCTTCCTGGGGTCCTCGTTGAAAGATGAGGTGCTGAAGATTATGCCTGTCCAGAAGCAGACCAGGGCTGGCCAGCGCACCAGGTTCAAGGCCTTTGTTGCCATTGGTGACTACAACGGCCATGTGGGCCTGGGGGTGAAGTGCTCCAAGGAGGTGGCCACTGCCATTCGAGGAGCCATCATCCTGGCAAAGCTGTCCATCGTGCCTGTGAGGAGGGGATACTGGGGGAACAAAATCGGCAAGCCCCACACCGTGCCATGCAAGGTGACTGGTCGTTGTGGCTCCGTCCTGGTGCGTCTGATCCCTGCGCCCCGTGGTACTGGCATCGTGTCTGCCCCTGTGCCCAAGAAGCTGCTCACAATGGCTGGTATCGATGATTGCTACACCTCGGCCAGGGGCTGCACTGCCACTCTAGGCAACTTCGGTAAGAAACCTACACTGTGTGGCTAATTTTCAATGGTGTTTTAATGGGTATTATCAGTGCTGCCGCAACCCCCTCCTAGCTCTGCTCAGCTTCACCCATAAGTGGTATAGTTGTCGTTAATCAGGAGGTAAACTAACGAGTATGGTAATGCACGGCAGAAAGACTTCCTAATAGTCTCTTCTGTTCCCCCTTTCTGTGCTCAACATCTAGCCCCAGTCACTACAGTAGCCTAGTTGGGTACATAAAAGTGAATTGATACTAAGTGTTTGTCTTTACAGCCAAGGCTACCTTTGATGCCATCTCCAAGACCTACAGCTACCTGACCCCTGATCTGTGGAAGGAGACGGTCTTCACCAAGTCTCCTTACCAGGTCAGTTCTAACGCCTTGATGCCCTTCACATTCATGATATCGGGTTTATAAAGCCCTTTTCCGTGTCTCATTGGAAGGATGTGAACAAAGTAAATGTTGCCTTTGTATTGCCCGTTCATCGTCTCAAAAGTGGATGGGTTACTGAAGGAGGCATACAGTAATTATTGTGGTTGTCTTTGAGGGGTGCGCACCGAATCCTTTCAATTCGATTAACTGCAACACAACTGTAGCGAGACATGATAGATCTAATATACAAATGGGCAGTCTAGATCTGTGTTACTGTGGTATGTGATATATTAAACACTAACAGACCTGGTTCTTATTACAAATCAAAACTTAGTTAAGTATGTTGACATTAAGGAACTTGGATGTGTGAAAGTGTCAATTTTGTGTCCTGCAGGAGTTCACTGATCACCTGGCCAAGACCCACACCAGGGTGTCTGTGCAGAGGACGGCCGCAGCTGTCCCGGCATCCTCCTAAACACTTTTGTACAGTGGATTAAATAAAGGGTTTAACACCATTACTGTCTCCTAAAACTGATGTGCTGTAATGTGGCTATAATATGAATCAAGATGTAAGATGCTGATGGCTAGCTAGATCATGTGACAGCAATAAGATCAAACTCTATTTTGGGCATTTTGACACCATGGTTAATTATTACTTCAGGTAATGAGGACTTCAAGGGGTTAGCCCCCTCCAAATCTGGATTTAACCAGCACTGCTGTTAACCCCCAGTCTTCCCTAAAAATCAGATTGATTTAGACCTTGGAGACAAGGTCAGCATGGACTTGAGTGCAGTAAGTGTTTAGGACAACCTTATTGCTGTATCCCACAAGTTTTGTAAGTTAAAGTGGTGAAATTTCAAGCAAATAAACAAAGACCAGGGAGATTTTCCATGATATGGAGCAATGAAGTTGTTCCATAATACTAATTTTTTTATTTATTTTTTTACCCCTATTTCTCCCCAATTTCATGGTATCCAATTGTTTAGTAGCTACTCTCTTGTCTCATCGCTACAACTCCCGTACGGGCTCGAGACGAAGGTTGAAAGTCATGCGTCCTCTGATACACACCCCGAACCAAGCCGCACTGCTTCTTAACACAGCGCGCATCCAACCCGGAAGCCAGCCGCACCAATGTGTCGGAGGAAACGCCGTGCACCTGGCAACCTTGGTTAGTGTGCCCGGCCCGCCACAGGGGTCGCTGGTGCGCGATGAGACAAGGATATCCCTACTGGCCAAGCCCTCCCTAACCCGGACGACGCTAGGCCAATTGTGAGTCGCCCCACGGACCTGAGTTAAATCTCTGGCAAGACTTGACAATGGCCATCTAGCAATGATCAATAAACTTGACAGGGCTTGAATAATTTTTTGCATATATTGTGCAAAGCACTTATCCAGAAAGACTCACTGCTGAAGTGGATTTTAGCGTACTATAAAAACTGGTTATATCTGAATGCTGACAGCTGTGGTAAATCGTAGCGTATACCATGGTTGGTAACCAGTTTAAGAGTAAGACACCTTGGGGGGGTTTGATATATCCAATATACCACAGATAAGGGCTGTATCCAGGCACTGACTTAGTCCACATGAATACTTTCTGAAGGCACTGTGGCAACAGCGCCAATGCTCCTGCATCTCATTACAAGCTTTGGTCTTTCCATTTAAGGTTGAGCATCACCACATCTCTTTAGCACATACACACTGATTGGTGTCACCTCATTAGCATGTTCCACCTGTGCTAGTTGCCATCACATTAGTGGGAAGGTGTTACACTTCTGCTGGCTCAGGTGCTATTTAAGAGTGACTGGCCCAGTGGTCTTGATAATGGAAAAATAATCAAACCATTTTGAATTAATTGAAAAACTCTTTTAGAATCAAACTATGAACATCTGAGATGTGCTATCATGTAGATTTAATCATGGCTGCATATTTCACATTGCTGGACTTGAATTCAACCAAGATGAATCCCAAATGTGTCATTTCTTGTATTCAAGACTTTTCCACTCAGACCCCAATGCGTTTTGATCAAGTGAGAAGCAGGGACGGGCAATCAAATACTTTGAGATTCAGTACTACTTGTGGCAGTGTACTTGCAGCCCAGCGGGACTAGACCTCAACAGTTCCTATTCAAGAATGGTTTGAGTTCTGGAGATGGCTAAAAACTGCTGGAGTCAAGGGTAAATGCAGCTCATTCAAAAAAGTTGTCTGTTACTACAGCTAAACAATACAATGAGGACAATTATTTTTTCGCAATAAACATTTACTCTACATTTCATACATAGGAGAGAGACTTGGAACATAGGGGTTATATTGTTTAAGCTTTTGCCTCGGCCGCCATCATCCTGTCTTTCTGCTTCATCAGACATTTCCTTGAGCTGGCGTAGGCTCCCAGATCCCCATCTACAACAGAGGAAGGACAACAGTTTGACAATGCAATGGAACAGTAGCCTCACAGCCTTAACATTTCTGCATTCCACTGCAGGAAATTCTTCCCTGGAGGTGTCATGAAATGATTTATATTGAAAAACATTCGGGCAGCAGCACTTAAGTTTCGAAATGTTTACTACTGAACACAACTGACACTTGAAGTTATGTTTCACTATATTGGATCACTCCGCGGCGGAGGGATACATCTGAGGTGAGGATTTACAGATTTACTCCCGTGTACACCTGTGTCATGGCTGGGGTCCACCCCTATATATAGACCCCATGACCGCAACACTTTATTGCTGAGGTTGCACTGTCACTCCTTTCTCTCAGGTGGGGTGGAGATGCTAAGGATGTGCCGCTGGGAGCTGGTCAGCACAGACGCCTCCCAATTCGGCTGGGGGGGTGTGACTAAGGGCAGGGTGGCCAGCGGCTGTTGGCTACACCCTTGGAGCACCCTAGAGCTGTACTGCTGGCCCTTCCACATCTGAAGGGAAGACATGTCCTGGTGAGAATGGACAACACCACAGTGGTGGCTTTCATCAACCATCAGGGTGGACTGAGGTCGCACTGCCCCTCTCTTATGGCACGGGAACTCCTTCTCTGGGCATCCTGAATGTGGCAGAGGATATGCTCACAAGGGAGGGCCCACCACCTTGGGACTAGAGCCTACATCCCCAGGTGGTGCAGCACCTGTGGCACAAGTTCGGGAGGGCGCAGGTGGACCCGTTTGCCTCCCTGGACAATGCGCACAGCCCCCTGTGGTACTCCATGTCGGAGCCACCTGGGCCTCTGTGCTTGGATTCTCTGGCTCACAATTGGCCAGGGCTGGAGCTTTATGCATTCCCTCCCGTTTCCCCTGATCCAGGCTGTGCTGGACAGGACCAGGAGCATCATCTGCTTCTGGTGGCCCCATACTGGCCCAGACTTCTCCTGTCGCTGTTGTCTGGGACACCATGGCAACTTCCCGAGACCAGACCTGCTGTCTCAGGCCGGTGAACTCTGTGGCATCGGAGGCCGCACCGCCTCAGTCTGTGGGATTGGCCACTGAACGGCACCAATGGTCCACGTTAAGACTACAAGAGGGTGTAATGAACACCATGCAGAACGCTAGGGCGCCTGCTATAACCGCGGCATACCAGTTGCGCTGGCGGTTGTTCTGCTCTTGGTGCACTAGTATTGAGATTTGGCCCAAGTCATGCGGGGTGCACTATGTCCTCCAATACCTGCAGTCTCGCTTGGATGAGGGCTTCACAGCCTCTACACTGAGAGGGTATTTGGCTGCTATATCTGCCTGTCATGTGGGGTGGATGGACAGGTCAGTGGGGCGCCAGCCCTTGGTCTCCAGGTTTATGAAGGGGGTTTGTCCCCTGCTAGGACCCCAGCTAGGACCCACTCAATGGCGAGCTGGGATCTGGATGTGGTCTTGGCAGCTTTGGCAGAGCCGCCTTTAGAAACGTTGGAGTCTGCTTCCCTGAAACACCTCTCTATGAAGGTGGCTTTCTTGGTAGCGATTATTTCATGAAGAGGGTGGCTGAGCTCCATCCTCTTTCGGTAAGTTCTGAGTGCTACCGGATGGACCCCGGGGGGAGGAGTACATATCTCCGTCCCAACCCTTCATTCCTCCTGAAGGTTCTGTCAGACAGGCATGTGAACATCCCTTTTATCCTGTCTGCTTATGACCCTCCTCTCCGGCATGCTGTGGCTGCCTATGTGGAGCGGACACAGTCAGTGAGAACAGACCAGATCTTTGTCTGCTATGACGAGAGTCCTGGGGGCTGGGCTATCAAAGTGGAGGCTCTCTCACTGGATCGAGGAAACGATTACGACAGCATATCGCCTAGCTGGGATCTGTGGTGGCACATTCAACACGAGGTGTTGGTGTGTCCTGGGCTCTACTGCGAGGAGTGCCCTCACTGATATCTGTGCTGCGGCCAGCTGGGCTTCCTCGTGGACCTTTGCTAGGTACTATCGGGTAAATGTGGCACCTCCCTCTGCGGTTGGTTCAGTGGTCCTGGGCGTCGCCTCCCCTTCCGGGGATGTGCCGGGACCCCTCTTCCACAATGACGGCCCCTGCGTCTTGGTCCCACGCTGGGACTTCGCCGCTGGCTGGCCAGGTCCCTCTAGCACTGACTAATCTGGTACACCAAAATATTTGAGTGATCCAATATAGTGAAACATAACGAAGGTTACGTATGTAACCACGGTTATGTGAGCTATATGGATCACTCCAATCTTTTACGGTGCTAGAGGGGCCTCAAATTATGTAGATAACATGTCACGGCCATGGGGTCTATATATGGGGGCGGACCCTAGCCGTTACACAGGTTTACACGGGAGTAAATCTGTAAATCCTCACCTGGGATGTATCCCTCCGCTGCGAAGTGATACCAATATATTGGCGTGATCCATATAGCTCCCATAACCGTGGTTACATATGTAACCTTCATTTTTCCAGGTTTGGGTCTGTTGATCTTCTCTCTCTGGCAAGTTTTTTTTTCCCATCAGTGTTATTCAGAAATTAAAACATACATCTGCAGACTCAATAACGGGTGCTGTCAGTGGTTGGAGGTTCGAGCGACGCATAGGCCTAGCTGTCATTCTTGGAACATGGAACATGCTATCAACAGTGTTACTGCCATATTTACAACCCTGAATTGTAATTGAGGCATGACTGGAGTGAGTGGTACTTACAGCGTGACTGGTAGGCCTTGGCCACGTCTGCAAACTGCTGCAGCTCCTTGGAACAGTTCTGATGGTAGCTGGTACCCTCCCTCTGCTGGCAGGCCCTCAGACGCTCCTGGACCACCTTCACAATCTCCTGGTCCACCTTACTGGGCGGGCGGGGGAGGGACACACACACAACAGACAGCTGTTAGGGACAAGGGTAGGGTGGTTGTGAATTCACTAAACAGGACAAGCCGATGAATGGTTAAAAGCAGTGGGTAACACGGAACCCAAACCGGCTGTGCGCGTGCGCCATCGTGCACAAATGTATTTTGTCCCCCCACACCAAATGCAGGTTAAAATATCAAAAACTCTGAACCAATTATATTAATTTGGGGATAGGTCGAAAAACATTAAACATTTATGGCAATTTAGCTAGTTAGCTTGCACTTGCTAGCTAATTTGTCCTGGGATATAAACATTGAGTTGTTATTTTGTCTGAAATGCACAAGGTCCTCTACTCCGCCAATTAATCCACACATAAAACGGTCAACCGAATCGTTTCTAATCATCTCTCTTCCTTCCAGGCTTTTTCTTCTCTTGACT
Organism: Oncorhynchus mykiss; assembly: GCF_013265735.2. Taxonomy (NCBI): domain Eukaryota; kingdom Metazoa; phylum Chordata; class Actinopteri; order Salmoniformes; family Salmonidae; genus Oncorhynchus; species Oncorhynchus mykiss. The sequence goes on from NC_048577.1 coordinate 57,098,114, forward strand.
TTATATTGCAATTGGCAACTTTCATAAATTAGGTGCAAGACCTCGTTCGTCTTTCAGTCACCCACGTGGGTATAACCAGTGATGAGATGGCACGTGGGTACCTGCTTCTATAAACCAATGAGGAGATGGGAGAGGCAGGACTTCTGATCTGTGTCAGAACTTAATTTCTATTTTAGCCCTTGGCAACGCAGACACTCGTTGGCGCAATAATTGAATAACGGATTTCTAAATCTATTTTGCAACGCACGCAAAGCGAGCGGTGTAGTCAGCCTGTAACTGTCCTATCATATCTGACCACAGAACATTAATCTCTTGGACAAACTATGTAAGGTCAACTTCCCGGTAACCAATTGATGCGGATCAGACTTTTCATACAACAGATGTGGAAAGCCTTTCGTGAACTTGCACTTGACTTTTCCCCCTCTTACTAGCGGACTTTGCTGATAGGTACTTTGAGGGAAAATGACTTAATATGACTGGTTGTCCCACCTAGCCATTTGAAGATGAATGCACTAACTAAGTCGCTCTGGATAAGATGGTCTACTTTTTTTTACAGTATGTCTTGTCATTTAATCCAGTCAATGGGTTTTTCCTCATGATGAGAGTTGGTGTAGAGGGGTGTCAAACTTCTGGAGGACCAGTGTCTGCTGGTTTTCACACAATACTTTATTTCAGACTGGAAAACCATGACTATGTCCTTAACGACCTTCATTGGGAGGAAAGTAAAGCCAGAGGCACTGTGGCCCTCGAGCTTGAAAGAGGAATACATACTGATCTCTCCTCCACTGCATCTCAGCCTCATAGTAACAGGTGTAGTCTCCCTCTGTGCACTCGGTCAGCTCTGGGACACGGCGGAACTTCTGGTGGTAGTAGTTGTACTTGTTGCCAGAGTGGATACCCTCCACAAGTTCTGTTGAGAGATGAGGGGAACATGTCAACATTTACTTCTTGTTGATCATGTGGTACAAAGTACTTAAGGAGTCGTATTGCTGACTGATTTCACATGAAAGGATTGGTGAAAGCTATGTGGAACTTCCAGTCCAATGTTAGATCAGTGATATTACTGGAAAGAGGTGAAGGATGCATTTCTAGACCCTGAATTACAGTAATATGATATTTAATGAGTAGTATCTAGCTAGTGTCAAGTGCATTGCGCTGCATGCAACATTATGCACTACACCTGAATAAACTAAAACTGCAACACACATAGCTACCGAGCTAGGTAGAAAGCATAACCGCAACACTTGCTAGTTTTGACAGCTAACCCTATCTAGTAAGCTAACTGAAACAATTTCTCTGAACTCCACATCTGTCATTTGAAATCCTCTATCATTATAAATGTTTAATGCCATGGTCTGTCTCCATGTATCTCGCTAGATATCCAACATTAGCTAGTGTTAGCAACCCCACAGATGGGTTAGTTCAAAATATTTGCCAAAACGTTAGCTTAGCTAGCTAGCTCACCTCTGAATGTGGTGACAGGGAGGTCCACGGAATAATAGAAGAGTTTAGTCAAAATCAGGGCTGGGTTGGGAAGGGTCGTCTGCTTGTCCACGATGGGAGTCTGGCGGGGAGGCTCTGGATACGCATCTTTATCATAGTCCGATGGCATTTTGCTGTCTTTTGTTAAAGAACAAAAATAAACTTATTGAATTCGACCTCTTCTACGCTTCTGCGCATGCGTAGGAGGAACAACATGGCGTTGGAGGTCAGAAGTAAGTATAACATGTAATATGGTGAACATAAATAACATTTCAGTAAGATTACCAAAAAACGATGTATACATTTTATTTACACCCTTTATCTCGAATATTACATTTACATTTCTTTCATTTTTCAAGCAGAGGTCGAAGGTAAAAGTTCAGCGCAGAGAAAATGTGTGGTCAGAGAGGAAGAGGCGACCCTGAACCCAAATATGTCCAAAACAAGACCAAAGCGTTTCTATGGGTTTGTTTTGGACCTAAACTTGGCGTCTGCCTTCCCGCCTTTGGGATCTCGTCATTATATACTGATCTCTGGTGTGTTCTAATTCAATGAACTTCCAGTCCACAAGGTGGCATATAAAACATCAAATTACGAAAAAACGCCCAGAAAGTCATCAGTGTGCGCAAATCTAGTTGAGGGTGGTGAGCTGAAGAGAATGAGTTGTTACAGTAAGTTGTATAAATGAAACGTGTTACGATTATCAAATTGAGGTATTTTCCCGTGACTAGATCAGGTAGTTAGTTAGCTATCTAAAGTAGTAAAGAGTTCGACTAAAACAATAGAAATGCCATGAAAACGCTACGCATGTGCCACGTGGGGGTGATAATTTTAGCTAGATCCAGAATCTCCTCGTTGCCGCCAATCCAAATTAGCCTACATTAAGACTATTTTTGTGTATTTGACACTCATGTTTGGGTAAAAATGGAAGTAATATCGTCACCAAAAAAACTATTTCTATATGACTAACGTTAGCTATGCTACCAGTTTCTAAGAACTGGGGTTAGCATTTAGCCCAATTATTTTCTAACCCAGAGAAGGAGAACTTGAAATATTATGCAGCGAAAATAGTCAATTATATCAGGCTCGGATTTTAGTTACCTGTTGGAACACACAAATTATGATGGATTTGATCAATATCCACTTTGTTGGTTCAGATTTTGAATTGGGGCCAAAGAATGTGTCCTTTGTTCTGTCCCACACGTTTTGCGTTCCATGAATATTTTTACTGCATGTAGCTAGCGCGTTCCTTAGATATGTCGTATTGTACTCTGCGGTGACCGACAGTTCTGTCTCAAAATTGGTAAATAGTTGTCAGGAAAACAATTGCATTATGAAGTAATTTAGCGGTTTGAATAGCTATTGTTATTATCCTATATTTTTGCTATTTTGAGCTTAAAAACAATCATGTGTTTTGCGCTGGGGAAACATGTCATGTTTATTAGCTCGTAAAAGTGACTAATAAATACCCTTGAACCTTGTCATGCATTCAATCTTCATAAGAGCATTTAAGCCTACATATACTAAGTCCTCCTCCCAATCATGTTATGAATTTGTACAGTAACAGTAGATAAACAGTAGATGTCTCTCTCTCCCCACAGATGTCTGCAGCCAGTTGTCTGGGCACCCCACCACATGACCCACCACCAGAGGCCCACCATGAGCCAGTGCTGGCAGCCCTGGTCTTGTTTGAAAATGAATACGGCTCCTTAACTGGGCCAGCCACCAAATTAGAGCCCTTGCACAGAGTAACATCTTGAGTATGACTCTGACATCAGCACTTGTTCCTATCTCTTTCTGTCCCTTGCCTGGACGGCACACACAGACATGGTCAGTGGTCCTGCTGTCTTTTCTATATTTCTAACCTGAAGGGCACCTTGGGGTCTACTAACTTCGGTCAGGGGCTCTGTTTGTGTGTTTGTTTGTGTGTATGGTTTGATTGTAAGTTTCTGTTGTGTTTTGTTGAGTATTAAGACAACTTGTTGAACACGTTGCGTGCTCGCTGTTCTTTCTCAGTATGCCATGTGCAAGAGGGCAATGGCGTTGTGCTTTTTGCACATGGCCTCAACATCGATAATATCCTGGCTGTTGTTTCTCGGCTACCTCAGAATCATTGCAGTCACGATGACTTTTTAGACGTTTTCTTTATTTGAGTTTCTCAACTATTAATTTGTAATGAATGCTGTATAGGAAATATTTCCCATTAGTTGTGCTACTAACTTGGTTTGAATAATGAAGGATTTGTTTCATGTGGACAGAAATTAATCTATTGACCTCAATGCAACACCTTTTCCCCAGGTTTTTGTCTCTTTCAAATCCTTCTACAGAAATGTACAATGCTTGCATTATTGGTCCATTTGCAAGAATATTCTTAATTTTTTTGCTGTCACAGAAATGGATTAGTCTGTTCAGTCAGCTTATGAAGGCATATTTCTAGTGTGGGTATGTTGATCCCTGTAAAATTAATGTTCCACTATTACTCTGCATGTGTTCTGATGGCTAATGAATCTTGATCGTCACTAAATTTCTCAAGACCGTCTCTTTGCCTGTATTAGTCAGTGTATAGGCTGTTCAGCACACAGACGCTTGTCTTGAGCAGCCGTTACTGAAGCTCCGAGGTTGACAGGGCACACAACATGGCCATTCATTGTCAGAATGCAGCCATTAGGCCTCTTCCTGACACCTGTTCTTGTCACCGAGCTAATCCAGACAAGACGTCTGTCATAAACACGTAGGATGTGTGGGTTACTGACGGTACGAATGGGGAGGAGGTGATTTTGGGGATTCTTCAGGGCTATTACCCCTGGTTCTTCAACTTGGTCCCCGAGCATTTCATTTTATTCTGTACGTAAATTCCGAGACACTCCATTTAGTGTAATATTTTACATTTCATATGGTAGGTATTAATTTGTTGTCATCACCCATTTCGTGTAATATGTTACAAATTCGGAACATGTGAATTTTAAATTGTAAAACATATGATAGGTTACGAATTCTAGCTAGGTGGCTAAAGTTAGATAGGCAAAGGGTTAAGATATTAGGAATTGGGTTATTTCTATTAACATTTTATTTCACCTTTATTTAACCAGGTAGACCAGTTGAGAACAAGTTCTCATTTACAACTGCGACCTGGCCAAGATAAAGCAAAGCAGTGCGACACAAACAACAACACAGAGTTAGTTACACATGGAATAAACAAACGTACAGTCAATAACACAATAGAAAAATCTATATACAATGTGTGCAAATGAGGTAAGATTAGGGAGGTAAGGCAAAAAATAGGCCGTAGTGGTGAAGTAATTACAATTTAGCAATTAAACACTGGAATAATAGATGTGCAGAAGATGAATGTGCAAGTAGAGATACCGGGGTGCAAAGGAGCAAAAAAAAGAATATTTTATTTATATATATATATATATATCAATAGGGTTAGCTAACATGTTAAGTAGTTGCAGGGTAGTTAAAAAGTTGCTAATTAGCTGAAATGTAAAAGTTGTTCGTGAGATTTGTACTCGCCACCTTTAGTTTGCTAGACGTTGGCGTTATACACCTAACCCGACCAACCACCCTACTTTCCTGTTTGCCCTCTGTCATTATGTAACCATACCAAATGTATCATATTGGAGTGTCCTGGATTTACATTTTAATGTGTTATGTCTAGTCTGGGACCAGCCTGTGCTTTGTTTTCTCTGTTATTGATAAGTTATTAGTTTATATTGTACTTGTTTTCACTAATCCTTGTAGGTTATTATATTACTAGTTCTAGTTCTGTTTAGAGCCAAGATCTAGTAACCCATGTTTGACACCTCAGAGAAGGGTGATATGAATTCAACTGAAATGTAAAAAGTAGACATCAAAATCAACTTTATCAAGGGTAAAGCCCAGCAATAACCTGGGGTTTTAGAGCCCTTGAAGCATTATCAGAAGTTAATTGACGTGAACATCTGTTTCGCTCCCTCCCAGTCTCACCGTAAATTCCACGCGCCCCGCCATGGGCACATGGGCTTCCTGCCCTGCAAGCGCAGCAAGAAGCACCGGGGGAAGCCCCGCAGCTGGCCCCAGGACGACCCCAGCCAGCCCGTCCACCTCACCGCCTTCATGGGCTACAAGGCCGGCATGACCCACATCCTGCGTGAGGTGCACCGCACTGGCCTGAGTATGTACAGTGTGGGATGATGTAAGATTTGGATAGAACAATGTATATGTGAACCAGGAGTAAGAGCCATGAGAGAATTAGACCTGGTCCCAGATCTGTTTGTCCTGTCTAGACAAGGATCTCTGAGAAGATGCTGTATGATTTCATTTCTGAATAATGGTGATGGAATCAAACCGCTGATGCCAGAGAGAAAACATGTGGCATTGACCATAGAGCCCAGCTCTGTTTTCAATCCTCTATTCTGCTCTGACATTGATATGACACTTTGTCGTTCCTCCTGTAGGCTACACACAGGCCATTTGTCTTTATTATTTTTGTGGCAACTGACCCATATCTCCTCTCCCAACAGAGCAAGCCAAACGTGAGTCTGTGGAGGCGGTCACTATCATCGAGACTCCGCCTGTGATGGTGGTGGGGGTTGTTGGGTACATCGACACAGTCCGTGGCCTGAGGTCCTTCAAGACCATCTTCGCCGAGCACCTCAGTGACGAGTGCAAGCGCAGATTCTACAAAAGCTGGTGGGGCACATTGAAGTAGAGACTGTGACTGACCTCTGTGCAGATGATGTTTGATGTTTTAATTTCTGAATAATAGTGTTGAAATCAAACCGCTGATGCCAGAGAAGGAGGGGGAAGTAACATATGACAAGAGATTATTTTTCAATCTCTACCCTGTATGTAAACTCTTCCAGGTACAAGAGCAAGAAGAAGGCATTCACCAAGTATGCCAAGAAGTGGACAGACGAGAGTGGCAAGAAGCAGCTGGAGAAGGACTTTAATAACATGAAGAAATACTGCTCATCCATCCGGGTCCTCATCCACACTCAGGTACATAGAACCCTCCTATCAATCATGTGATCCAACAGAAATCCTCCACTCCTATCCTCGGTGAGTTTCTATTGGCTGGTGGTATCCCTGGGGTTCATCTGTCTCCACCCCAAGGACCTCCCTTCAGAATGGGCACGGCTGTCTGACTTATAGCCTACCCAGCTCCTACCAGTCACATGGCAACTGAAAGGGGGGAAAACCTTCCCTAATCTCAAGGCCCGCGTTGCGAACAAATGTCTTCTCTCTCTCGCACGCACACATGCAGAGGAGTACTAGAGTATGGAGTTTCAAATTACAGTTTAAAAATACTCCTGTGAGGAGCAGTACCTCGACTGCACTTGAGGAAAGTTTGTGTTGGCAACAAACATTACTCAATGTTACTGATTGAATTCAGGGTATTGTCTGTTTGTCGAAGCAGTGATATGATTACTGTAAGATGTGGGGATAGAGCAATGTGAATCATGTCTCCAGTGAGAGTATTCGCCTGGTTCCAGATCTGTTCTAGCGGTCTTGATAATTCTTATCATATTTGGCAGATGTTTTTTTCTCTTTCTGCAGATGATGTATGATGTTTTAATTTCTGAATAATAGTGAAGGAATCAAACCACTGATGCCAGAGAGAAAAACATGACCATATGAGTCAAGGCCGCACAAATAGACGAGGCAATCGGAGACCTGACTGATGACTCACAGGACTGTAGGGTGAAGTTGCCTCTACACCAGGGCTGTCAAACATACAGCCCGTGGGTGTATAGATATATAAAACAATAATGTTGTATATATCATTTTAGATTTGTGTGTAGGAAAACAAACTTTAAAAGCTTTAAAATGACTAAAACCAAATCTAAACTGTAGAAATAATAGACCTACATTCATAGTTTCTTGAAGTTGTCTAGCTCGTTAATAATCTCCCAAATGAAAGCTAGACAGAGTGAGCATTGGAGGGGCTGGATAGAGGATGCATTTTTGCAAATTGGTGGCAAGTAAATATTTTACAAAATTCAGTGCGGCCTTCCGGATGTCGTTGTAGACTGACTGCGGCTCCCGGGGCAAAATGAGTTTGACAACCCTGCCCCAGGCGCTGATCTTGACATTTCCCCCAATAATGGGTAGGATTGGGGAAAGGGAAGCTAATCCTGGATCAGACTGAATCCTAAAATAAATAATATTTAGTCAGTGTGGAAGTGATGGGAGTGGAGGCACTAAAGTTGTGTGTGAATCTTGCTGGCTTCTGTACATTTATAATTGTGTCTCTCTAGATTCGCCTGCTGCCCCTCAAAGCTAAGAAGGCCCATATCATGGAGGTGCAGCTGAACGGCGGCACCATCTCCGAGAAGGTGGACTGGGTCAAGGAGAAGCTGGAGCAGCCCGTCCCTGTGTCCTCAGTCTTCTACCAGGACGAGATGATAGACGTCATCGGGGTCACCAAAGGTCATGGGATGAAAGGTAAGAGGTTTTGAGGTACTCGGTCGTCGAGGTAAAAGGGTCACCGTAGAAGATAGTCCTAGGTACAGATCTCCCACTCATCCATTTGTTCTGTCTTGCTACCAAACGTGACAATGTCCTCTGTGCAGATGATGTATGATGTTTTAATTTCTGAATAATAGTGAAGGAATCAAACCACTGATGCCAGAGATTTTTGTTGTTGAGAATGACCATATGAGTTGTCACTCAGCCTGGGGATGAGTGGGAGAAATCTATATGGACATTAATGACATGGCAGTACCATTGGTTATAATATCTCCAAAGTTGAGACATCTCTAGATCTAACAGAATGGCCCAAAGACCCAGAGTTTTTCTACTTGCGAATAATAATCTAATTAGTAAAAGATGCATGTCAATGTCTGCTGACTGACGGTATATTACTATTCAGCTATTCTATTGGCTGGTCCTGCGGTGTAACCCATTTCCTACTGGTTTTCCTATTGGTTGTCAGGTGTGACCAGTCGTTGGGGAGTGAAGAAACTGCCCAGGAAGACTCACAAAGGCCTCCGTAAGGTGGCCTGTATCGGAGCCTGGCACCCTTCCCGTGTGGGCTACACCATCGCCCGTGCCGGCCAGAAGGGCTACCACCACCGCACAGAGCTCAACAAGAAGGTCCGCAGCACCAAGGCTCTAGTTGAGATGGGCATGTGAAATTCATTAGTTGAGATGGGCATGTGAAATTCATTAGTTGAGATGGGCATGTGAAATTCATTAGTTGAGATGGGCATGTGACATTCATTAGATGAGATGGGCATGTGAAATTCATTTAGTTGAGATGGGCATGTGAAATTCATTTAGTTGAGATGGGCATGTGAAATTCATTAGTTGAGATGGGCATGTGAAATTCATTAGTTGAGATGGGCATGTGAAATTCATTAGTTGAGATGGGCATGTGAAATTCATTAGTTGAGATGGGCATGTGAAATTCATTAGTTGAGATGGGCATGTGAAATTCATTAGTTGAGATGGGCATGTGAAATTCATTAGATGAGATGGGCATGTGAAATTCATTAGATGAGATGGGCATGTGAAATTCATTAGATGAGATGGGCATGTGAAATTCATTAGTTGAGATGGGCATGTGAAATTCATTAGTTGAGATGGGCATGTGAAATTCATTAGTTGAGATGGGCATGTGAAATTCATTAGTTGAGATGGGCATGTGACATTCATTAGATGAGATGGGCATGTGAAATTCATTTAGTTGAGATGGGCATGTGAAATTCATTTAGTTGAGATGGGCATGTGAAATTCATTTAGTTGAGATGGGCATGTGAAATTCATTAGTTGAGATGGGCATGTGAAATTCATTAGTTGAGATGGGCATGTGAAATTCATTAGTTGAGATGGGCATGTGAAATTCATTAGTTGAGATGGGCATGTGAAATTCATTAGTTGAGATGGGCATGTGAAATTCATTAGTTGAGATGGGCATGTGAAATTCATTAGTTGAGATGGGCATGTGAAATTCATTAGATGAGATGGGCATGTGAAATTCATTAGATGAGATGGGCATGTGAAATTCATTTAGTTGAGATGGGCGTGTGACATTCATTAGTTGAGATGGGCATGTGAAATTCATTAGTTGAGATGGGCATGTGAAATTCATTAGATGAGATGGGCATGTGAAATTCATTAGATGAGATGGGCATGTGAAATTCATTTAGTTGAGATGGGCGTGTGACATTCATTAGTTGAGATGGGCATGTGAAATTCATTAGTTGAAATGGGCATGTGAAATTCATTTAGTTGAGATGGGCGTGTGACATTCATTAGTTGAGATGGGCATGTGAAATTCATTAGTTGAGATGGGCATGTGAAATTCATTAGTTGAGATGTGAAATTCATTAGTTGAGATGGGCATGTGAAATTCATTAGATGAGATGGGCATGTGAAATTCATTTAGTTGAGATGGGCGTGTGACATTCATTAGTTGAGATGGGCATGTGAAATTCATTAGTTGAGATGGGCATGTGAAATTCATTAGTTGAGATGTGAAATTCATTAGTTGAGATGGGCATGTGAAATTCATTAGTTGAGATGGGCATGTGAAATTCATTAGTTGAGATGGGCATGTGAAATTCATTAGTTGAGATGGGCATGTGAAATTCATTAGTTGAGATGGGCATGTGAAATTCATTAGTTGAGATGGGCATGTGACATTCATTAGATGAGATGGGCATGTGACATTCATTAGATGAGATGGGCATGTGACATTCATTAGATGAGATGGGCATGTGACATTCATTAGATGAGATGGGCATGTGACATTCATTAGATGAGATGGGCATGTGACATTCATTAGATGAGATGGGCATGTGAAATGCATTAGTTGAGATGGGCATGTGACATTCATTAGATGAGATGGGCATGTGACATTCATTAGATGAGATGGGCATGTGACATTCATTAGATGAGATGGGCATGTGACATTCATCAGTTGACCAAGTGTTCCTTGAAAAATAGGTGTTTTGACCTCAAAGGGACTGACTACTTTGTAAAATAGTTTTCTAAATATATTATACTTTGTTAATGAACGATCTGTGTGGATGTTTGAGTTGCGTATTCAACTGGAATTAGTTTGGGTTCTGTTGTGACTGTAATTACGTAGAGGTTCATACTGTACTGCTTAGACTGAGGTTCACCACCATCATGCTGTTTCAGTGTTTTACTCTGGTCTACAGATCTACCGTATTGGCAAAGGGATCCATGTCCAGGATGGCAAAGTGATCAAGAACAACGCTTCCACTAACTACGACACCACCCAGAAGACTATCACGCCCATGGTAATATAATGTTATTGACATGGTACTGAGCCTGGAAATGATGTGCTATAACATGGTAACCATTCTAATTTTTACGGTTGGTTCAAACTTCTTCGGGATCGTCTCCCATCCACAGGACTGTTGGGCTAACGTGGGCTAACGTAGGCTAATGTGATTAGCATGAGGTTGTAATTAACATTTCCCAGGACATAGACATCTTATATGGGCAGAAAGCTTAAAGTCTTGTTAAGCTAACTGCACTGTCCAATTTACAGTAGCTATTACAGTGAAATAATACCATGCTGTTTGAGAGTGCACAGTTTTGAACTTAAAGTTATTAATAAACAAATTAGGCACATTTGGGTAGTCTTGAAACAACATTTTGAACATTAATGCAATGGTTCATTGGATCAGCCTAAAACATTGAAAATGCACTGCTGCCATCTAGTGGCCAAAATTGAAATTCCACCTCAGCTGGAATAATACATTATGGCCTTTCTCTTGCATTTCAAAGATGTTTTGTTTTTTTGTATTATCTTTTACCAGATCTATGTTATATTCTCCTACATTCCTTTCACATTTCCACAAACTTCAAAGTGTTTCCTTTCAAATGGTATCAAGAATATGCATATCCTTGCTTCAGGTCCTGAGCTACAGGCAGTTAGATATGGGTATATCATTTTAGTTGAAAATTGGGGGGGGTGGATCCTTAGGAGGTTTTAATGAAGTGATGCATCCTCTCGTTTGAACACCAGCTTTGTCTGACGTCACACTGTAAAGCCAAACGTAGAGGCCTGACATGCAAGATGGGTATATGGCCAGTATTTGCACTATAATAGAGTATGTATTGCAGGTTGTGGCCATTAATGTGGTGTACTACTCATTTAACCTGTAATTATTCATCCATCCTCTCCTGTTGTCTGTCTGTAGGGAGGGTTCCCCCACTATGGTGACGTGAAAAATGACTTCTTGATGCTGAAGGGCTGTGTGATCGGCTGTAAGAAACGTGTCCTCACCCTGAGAAAGGTACAGTGCCCATGTGTTAGTGACAACTACCTCTGTGCAGATGATGTATGATGTTTTAATTTCTGAATAATAGTGAAGGAATCAAACCACTGATGCCAGAGAGGAAAACATGACCATAGGAGTTGGATGTAAAAGCATGAGATATATTTGACCTTGTGTTGAACTCTAACTACGTGTGTGTGTGGTCATGTACTTCTCTCTCACAGTCCATGCTAGTGCACACATCACGGAAGTCCAAGGAGACCATCGACCTCAAGTTCATCGACACCACATCCAAGTTTGGCTACGGTCACTTCCAGACCCCCCAGGAGAAGAGGGCCTTCATGGTGGGTACCGGCTGGGTTTGGGCCTGGGTGGAAGGGCCCGCTGGCTGTAGATGGATGTGGGAGTGAGCTGAATCATTGTAGAGGGGAGTGGGACTGACGGACAATGTTAGTGATGGAGGAGTGGGACTGATGGTCCATGTTAGTGATGGAGGAGTGGGTCTGACGGACAATGTTAGTGATGGAGGGAGGAGTGGGACTGACGCACAATGTTAGTGATGGAGGGAGGAGTGGGACTGAATGACAATGTTAGTGAGGGAGGGAGGAGTGGGACTGACGGACAATGTTAGTGAGGGAGGGAGGAGTGGGACTGACGGACAATGTTAGTGAGGGAGGGAGGAGTGGGACTGATAGACAATGTTAGTGATGGAGGGAGGAGTGGGACTGATGGACAATGTTAGTGATGGAGGGAGGAGTGGGACTGACGCACAATGTTAGTGATGGAGGGAGAAATGGGACTGATGGACAATGTTAGTGAGGGAGGGAGGAGTGGGACTGACGGACAATGTTAGTGATGGAGGGAGAAATGGGACTGATGGACAATGTTAGTGATGGAGGGAGGAGTGGGACTGATGGACAATGTTAGTGATGGAGGGAGGAGTGGGACTGATGGACAATGTTAGTGATGGAGGGAGGAGTGGGACTGACGGACAATGTTAGTGATGGAGGAGTGGGACTGATGGTCCATGTTAGTGATGGAGGAGTGGGTCTGACGGACAATGTTAGTGATGGAGGGAGGAGTGGGACTGACGCACAATGTTAGTGATGGAGGGAGGAGTGGGACTGAATGACAATGTTAGTGAGGGAGGGAGGAGTGGGACTGACGGACAATGTTAGTGAGGGAGGGAGGAGTGGGACTGACGGACAATGTTAGTGAGGGAGGGAGGAGTGGGACTGACGGACAATGTTAGTGAGGGAGGGAGGAGTGGGACTGATAGACAATGTTAGTGATGGAGGGAGGAGTGGGACTGATGGACAATGTTAGTGATGGAGGGAGGAGTGGGACTGACGCACAATGTTAGTGATGGAGGGAGAAATGGGACTGATGGACAATGTTAGTGAGGGAGGGAGGAGTGGGACTGACGGACAATGTTAGTGATGGAGGGAGAAATGGGACTGATGGACAATGTTAGTGATGGAGGGAGGAGTGGGACTGATGGACAATGTTAGTGATGGAGGGAGGAGTGGGACTGATGGACAATGTTAGTGATGGAGGGAGGAGTGGGACTGATGGACAATGTTAGTGATGGAGGGAGGAGTGGGACTGATGGACAATGTTAGTGATGGAGGGAGGAGTGGGACTGATGGACAATGTTAGTGATGGAGGGAGGAGTGGGACTGATGGACAATGTTAGTGATGGAGGGAGGAGTGGGACTGATGGACAATGTTAGTGATGGAGGGAGGAGTGGGACTGATGGACAATGTTAGTGATGGAGGGAGGAGTGGGACTGATGGACCATGTTAGTGATGGAGGGAGGAGTGGGACTGATGGACAATGTTAGTGACGAAGGGAGGAGTGGGACTGATGGACAATGTTAGTGATGGAGGGAGGAGTGGGACTGATGGACAATGTTAGTGATGGAGGGAGGAGTGGGACTGACGGACCATGTTAGTGATGGAGGGAGGAGTGGGACTGACGGACCATGTTAGTGATGGAGGGAGGAGTGGGACTGACGCACCATGTTAGTGATGGAGGGAGGAGTGTGGGTAAGTAAAGGGGAAGGCTGTAGGGTTATGTAGGGACAGCGTAGGTTGGGGTGGAGGCACTGAAGCGTTTGTGTGAAGGCGGACACCCTGTATCGAAAGTGACTACGGCATGACTGTTGTCCTAGTCATTGATAGTACAGGAATAGTGATGAAAGATTTTCCCGTGTTTGTTGGAATACCTGTTCCTGTCAAACCCTGTATCTTTCCAACATCTTCAACAATCAATACTTTTTTATTTTGCTTGACCCCCTGGTGTGATCTAATGCTATGACAATTGTGTAATTGGCTGTGTATTAGCTGGATTCTGAATAGTGCTCAGAAAAATAAGGTAAAGGGAATTGAGATGTGGAATTAAAGGGATGTGGACTAGAGCATGATGGGGAACGAGGTGGAGTGGTGCTCTCCCTAACGCGTTCCAAATGGCACCCATAGTGCTCTGGTAAAACGTAGTGCACTATATAGTGTGCCATTTGGGATATTACCCTCGCTCTCAGCTGACATGACCCATGTCTGGGTGAACCTGTTCCTTTAATACTGGACTTCTGTTGACCCTGCTGTGACTTTTGACCTCCAGGGCCCACTGAAGAAGGACGTGCTGAATAAACTGCCCGCCGAACCATTGCCAGAGGATGTTTAGAAGTGATGGTGGTCCACCGTTCTAACTAGCTCAACAGAGAAACAAGTTCTTATAGTAACAGTGTCCTAATAAAACAGTCTTATCTATCCAGGTGGTGTTTGGCTATTCTTTTCAAATAAGCTTCAGCCTAGTTTAGACTGCCTATGTCCCAAATGGCACCTATTCCCCATCTAGTCTACTACTTTTGTTCAGGGCCCAAATGACACCCTATTTTCTGTAGAAATATAGAATGGGCTGCCATTTGGGGGACCAATTTGGATAAGTGACTAATGGTGGCACGGTGATGTATTGGTAAATAAAATTGGTGTGTAAACTGGTCGTGGGGAAGAAGTAACTCTCCCTATACTTTCAATGTATCACCTCTTCCCCCCCCCCCCCCCCCCCCCACACACACACAACAAATTATGGTTAAACAAGAGCACTTGTGGCTTCCCTCCACTATACCACTGGTGGCTCACGGTTAAAAACGGAAGTCAAATTTTGGTTGGACCTTGTATGCAATTGACCAAGAAGATGCACTAGAAATCTTAATCATGTATTTGTACTGTATTTTTATGAAGTTTTATTTTCCCCACATTATCTTGATAGCCTGTCCATTTCTACATGCTTTATTGTCGGTTAGTTGATGAATGAAGAGGGGGTACGCTGTCCAAAAATCCACTCGGAGCCATTTGATGATGAAAGTTTTAGAGAACCAATAATCTCCTAGGAATCTTCTCTGGGCTACAATCACTTAAAATAGGAATTGTTCAGGGAGTCCATTTTGTCAGGCCAGTAACACACCAATGTTCTGGCCAGCCCACTGGACAACATGAGTACAACGCTCACCTTCAAGAGTTGAGGACAAACGGATTCAGTATATCACAGCATAGTCATCGTACAGTGACAGTTCATACCAGTAATGCCCATATTCACTTTCCTTCAAGTGACCATATCTACCTATTGCTGTTTTATTCAAAATGGCACCCTATTCCATATGTAGTGCACTACCATAGCAGGGCCCTGGTCAAAAGCAGTGTACCATATAGCACAGGGGATTGGTGGCACCTTAATTGCGGAGAATGGGCTTGTGTTAACGACGAGTGGAATTGGTGGAATGTTATCACACACACATGGTTGCAACCTCCTATGATATATCTATATATGGTGCCAACTGGGACTCACTGTCTTCATTACACAGTTTAGTGTATTTTGTTCTGGAGGAAGCTATGCAGAGTGGTCACTTACTGGCACTGCCACAAAGTCATAAAATCTCATTTGAAAACCTATCCTTAACCCTAAACTTAAATTAAGACCAAAAAGCCAATTTTTGTGTGAATTTTTACAATACAGCCCATTTAGAATTTTTGCTGTTCCATCTAATGGAAATCGTTCAGTTCTGCCTCACGGAGAAGACTCATCCCAATAAACATCAGCCTGGTTCATTACAGGACTATCGCAGGTCACTTCTCTATTGCAAAGTGCTGTTTAAGTTCAGTCAGTAGGGCTGGGCGCTATACCAGGCTCTATGCGATTATACCAGTCCCTCTTGCTGCTCAGAACATAGCCATGCCACTATCTCCTGCATGCCACTGTCTCCTGCATGCCACTATCCAGTCATGCCATGTTGTACGTGCCCGCCACAGGCTTCGCTATGACCATCCCTCACAAGCTAGGACTGAACCAAGCCCTATCTGCTCAGATTCCACTGTGGATCCATGCCCACTCGTTTTCCATTGATTTTCTTCTCCATCCACTGCCACAGTGAGGCGCTATTCAGACACGTAGTACTGGGAGTCGTTGGAGGAGCGGCGTGAGGAGTGGGCTGGAGAATGCTGGGCTGCTGGAGGGTTGTCCAGCACGGAGGACATGAGAGGAAGATAGAGGTCATCCATGTTGGGCATCACAAACTCCTTCTGCAGTGGACGCAAGAACAACAAGCAATGCTAAACAAATATACATAGATAACAATACAGAAGATGAAGTCCTAGCAACTTGCAGGATCAACATAACACTGTATGGTGCACCTTAACACTGATATAGTACCAGATGGCTGGGATTGGATTTATAGTAGTACACATCATTTGGGACAACTGTATTAGTCAAGCTATGTGTAGATATGAGAATAGCTGATGCAAACACTTCTGCCCCTTACCTATGAGTACAGTAAGTCCAGACAGGAATCAAACAACCATTCTGTTACTACAGGATCATCATGCTTGGACCTACGCTAACCTTGACCACAGCACTATATCATGATGATAGCCTCGTGTACGATGTCATGTTCAGGTACCACCTCACAGGTGGAGGACAGACTGACCTGAAACTCTCGACTCAGCTTCTTCTCAATCCACTCTGTGACGTGTGTGAAGGTGACCTCCCTCTCTCCTAGCATGGGACGCACACGCAGGTCCAGCCTGGGAGGCACACGGAAACTGTACCTGTGGGGGGAGACAGAAAGAGAGAGGGAGAGTCAGGGAGACAAAAATAAAGACAGTAAGAAAGACCTGCTTGAGACATAAACACAAAAACAAGAGCCAATGTACCTTTCAGTTCAGTGTATCTATAGAATGATATAAAAACACAGATCTAGAATGATTCTATTCATATGGTTAAAGCTAGCAGGTTTGTAGTACCATATCCTGTCAGTAGGGGGAGGTGGAATGTTGACAGCCAGAGTCCCTGAGAGTTCTAGAACTTCCACAGTGAGCATCAGTGGCATGTTGGAGACCTCAGCGATCTTCTTCTTGATGTACTCGTTCTCCGTGGCCTTCTGGAAGTACTTGGACGAGGCGATCTTGTCCACGAACCTCAGGAACCGTCTGCCGGTGCTCCCACCACTCCCACTGAGAGGAGTCATGAAACGCAGCTCAGTAAAAACACTCTTTCAAAAACACTTAAACTTTAAAAAAATGCTCAACTGTGGAACTCACTTTAAAGTGACAACAACAGTCTCTCATCCAGTGAACAAAACAGTACAAGGGTTAACAACTTGTCATTAAAGAATGTCAAAAATAAATGTCATGACCTGTGTCCCAAATGAAGCGTTATTCCTTCTATGGTGCACTACTTCTGACCATGCCCATAGGGAATAGGGTGCCGTTTGGGACACTATCAATTTACCCATCAGTCGCTGGTGGTGGTGGCGTGCCTGTGCTCTTATCTCCCAGAGTTCCCTGGGGTTCAGTAGGCGGCACCTCCTCCTCATCAGACGAGTCGGCACTGGAGGACTCCTCATCACTGTCAGCTAATACACACAGCCTGGGCTTGGAGCTGAGACACACACACACACACAAAATACTTTAAATACTGCATTTGGATCCAAATGATTGTGAGTCATCATGAGTCATGGGACAACTTCTATCTTCTTTCTAATCCGTAATCAGGGTTACAAAACTGTCTTCTTTATACAGACAACAAACACATGAACATACACACACACACACAGCATGAGCCAAAACAGTGTATCTGAGATGCAGGCTGATCTGTGGTGTACGAGGACATAGGGATCAGGTCTTACCCTACTTGGCTGGTCTCTGGGATGTGTCCGTCAGCATCCACCCCAATGGACTTCTCCTTCCCCAGTTTACACAGGTTCAACTTCGTCTCCAGGGTCATCTGTAGGCAGCCTGTATACACCACCTCCAACTCCAACCACAGGCCTGGGGGGAGGGGTAGAGAGAGAGAGGTCTTTATGAAGGTGATACAGAAGTGAGAGATTTGCACACACACACACACACATACATTTTGGATCAAATCATGATTTCCTATTCGAGACAACCATTATTGTTGTCATGTTATCATAAAGGGAAAGGGAGGTGGCAGATGTAGTGTTGTCATTCAGTGTCATATGGCAAATTGAGACTAATGACAATAGTAGCCTGATGGGAAGTAGCATTAGCTTGTTATTGTGTGTGTAGGTAGATCAATGTTAAGTGGATTGCTAATCCTGCGGAGGAAGACAATAGGAAGGAGCTTAAGGATAAGTGGCACCCCATTCCCTTTATAGTGACAGACCTGGTCAGAAGTAGTGAACTCTAAAGGGAATAGGGTGCCATTTGGGACTCAGTCTTAGAGTAGGACACAAATTGGATAAAGTCAGCACTGGGTCTGGTCTGAGAAAGTAATGTGTGTGCGTGCTGGATGTCAATCTGAGCAGGGGAAAGATGCAGATGCAACACACACACACACACACACACACACACACACACACACACACACACACACACACACACCCCTACCTCTGTGGTCCAGTGAGGGTTTGGAGATGCTGAGCGCCTGAGGTATGCAGGTACCCATGTCCAGATCAGCCAACTTCAGTTCATTCACAAAGTACGGCAACTGTAGGACAACATACAATGATGGTGTTCATAAAATGTAGGACGTGTGTGTGTGTGTGTGTGTGGTGGGGAGTGTGTGTACATGTGTGTGTGTACATGCATGCATGTGTGAGCGTGCAAGTGTGTATGCATGTGTGAGTGTGTGTGATCGGGAGAAAAGCAAGTGATGGGGAGCTGCAGCACATGACAGTCCATGATAGAGTGAGCTGACAAGGCCATCCAATGTTGATGGCCTGCTGCCCTCATCTGACCTTGTGCTCAACAGTATGACTGATGTACAGTGGGGAGAACAAGTACTTGATACACTGCCGATTTTGCAGGTTTTCCTACTTTCAAAGCATGTAGTGGTCTGTCATTTTTATCATGGCTAAACTTCAACTGTGAGAGACGGAATCTAAAACAAAAATCCAGAAAATCACATTGTATGATTTTTAAGTAATTAATTTGCATTTTATTGCATGTCATAAGTATTTGATACATCAGAAAAGCAGAACTTAATATTTGGTACAGAAACCTTTCCTGTAGTTCTTGACCAGGTTTGCACACACTGCAGCAGGGATTTTGGCCCACTCCTCCAAACAGACCTTCTCCAGATCCTTCAGGTTTCGGGGCTGTTGCTGGGCAATACGGACTTTCAGCTCCCTCCAAAGATGTTCTATTGGGTTCAGGTCTGGAGACTGGCTAGGCCACTCCAGGACCTTGAGATGCTTCTTACGGAGCCACTCCTTAGTTGCCCTGGCTGTGTGATTCGGGTCGTTGTCATGCTGGAAGACCCAGCCACGACCCATCTTCAATGCTCTTACTGAGGGAAGGAGGTTGTTGGCCAAGATCTCGCGATACATGACCCCATCCATCCTCCCCTCAATACGGTGCAGTCGTCCTCTCCCCTTTGCAGAAAAGCATCCCCAAATAATGATGTTTCCACCTCCATGCTTCACGGTTGGGATGATGTTCTTGGGGTTGTACTCATCCTTCTTCTTCCTCCAAACACGGCGAGTGGAGTTTAGACCAAAAAGCTCTATTTTTGTCTCATCAGACCACATGACCTTCTCCCATTCCTCCTCTGGATCATCCAGATGGTCATTGGCAAACTTCAGACGGGCCTGGACATGCGCTGGCTTGAGCAGGGGGACCTTGCGTGCGCTGCAGGATTTTAATCCATGACGGCGTAGTGTGTTACTAATGGTTTTCTTTGAGACTGTGGTCCCAGCTCTCTTCAGGTCATTGACCAGGTCCTGCCGTGTAGTTCTGGGCTGATCCCTCACCTTCCTCATGATCATTGATGCCCCACAAGGTGAGATCTTGCATGGAGCCCCAGACTGAGGGTGATTGACCGTCATCTTGAACTTCTTCCATTTTCTAATAATTGCGCCAACAGTTGTTGCCTTCTCACCAAGCTGCTTGCCTATTGTCCTGTAGCCCATCCCAGCCTTGTGCAGGTCTACAATTTTATCCCTGATGTCCTTACACAGCTCTCTGGTCTTGGCCATTGTGGAGAGGTTGGAGTCTGTTTTATTGAGTGTGTGGACAGGTGTCTTTTATACAGGTAACGAGTTCAAACAGGTGCAGTTAATACAGGTAATGGAGAACAGGAGGGCTTCTTAAACAGGTCTGTGAGAGCTGTAATTCTTACTGGTTGGTAGGTGATCAAATACTTATGTCATTCAATAAAATGCAAATTAATTCATAAAAAATAATTCAATGTGATTTTCTGCATTTTTGTTTTAGATTCCGTCTCTCACACTTGAAGTGTACCTATGATAAAAATTACAGACCTCTACAAGCTTTGTAAGTAGGAAAACCTGCAAAAAACCTGCAAATACTTGTTCTCCCCACTGTATAAGTAACAAGCACAGAGCAGTACCCCAGTGCCCGAGTACCTTAGAACCCTAGTGCCCCAGTACCTTAGAACCCTAGTGCCCCAGTACCTTAGAACCCTAGTGCCCCAGTGCCCCAGTACCCCAGTGCCCCAGTACCCAGTGCCTCAGTGCCCCAGTGCCCCCGTACCCAGTACCCCAGTGCCCCCCAGTACCCCAGTGCCCCCCCAGTATCCCAGTGCCCCAGTATCCCAGTGCCCCAGTACCCAGTGCCCCAGTGAGAGTGAGAGGATCATGCACTGTAGTTGGATTCTATAGGACTTACCATGTAGTGCAGAGACATGGAGGATATTTATATTATTTTCTTTACATACAGACATTTCCTCCATCTTTCCATTCATCCATCCACCCACCTACCTACCCACCCAACCACTGACCCACAAACCCATCCATCCATCCATCCATCCATCCATCTACCAACACTCCCACCCACCCACCCACCCACCTACTTATACACCCCCATCCCCTTCCCCAACTCTCAGACTCACCCTGATCTTACTCAGCTTCTTCTGGATCTTGTGGGCCACCAGGTCCACCCAGTACTTCTCCCGGAGGAAGTCCCAGAAGATCCTCCCCACCAGGGCATTGACCCAGGCCGGTTGGCCCTCTGCTGGGCAGCCCCCCTCTGCTGATGCCTCCTCACTGGGGAACTGGATAGAGGAGAGAACAGAACAGAGCCGGTTTACAAAAAACAAATCACAGTAGGCGTGCTGATCTAGGATCAGGCCCCATCTCACTACTACCTACTCTACAACAGATGCTCACCACACAGGACATCAGAACAGAACACACAGCCAAGCCAGGGTCATATTCTTTAGTGCAGACCGCAGCAAACAAGTCACAACAAATCGGTCAAATTCAGGTAGGTCCCTCCCCGTTTTGGTTGTTTGCTTCCGTGCCCAATGAATACGACACAGCCAGGTACACTGCTCCTATTAATATCCCAGCCAGGTGATATCTGATCCATTTGGTCCACTCAGCATGTATACAGCATCTTGCTGAGTCAGTCAGTATCTATCCTCCTCTCACCAAGGCCAAAGACTGACTGGACTGTAACTGTAACTGTGGCTGTATTGATGTATTCTAATCAGTGTGAGTTATGTTAAGGATTTTAACGATGGTTAAGGGTTCAGAGGTTAAGAACTCAGATACTGTATGTAGTGTGGTACTTTTGACCAGAGCTGTATGGGGAAGAATAAACGTCTTGGTATTGAAACACCATTGAACCACCAGGTTAATAGTCCAGTCTTATAGCGTACCCTCATCCTGGCTGTGGGGCTTCCCTGGTCACTGTGGCAGGGGCTGGGGCTGGGACTGGGACTGCTACCCTCTAAGCCAATGAGGCGGCTCATGTAGGAGCTGTAGTCCACCAGATCACGCAGACCAATCAGAGAGGGCAGGTGCTCCGTACTGTCCATACTGGAGCTCCCACTGCATAACACCTCTGGGGAAGAGAGAGATGGAGAGAGAGAAAGAAAGAGAGAGAGAAGGAAGGAAGGAAGTGGGGAGAGATGGAGGAAGATAGAGTGAGGGAGAGAGTCAAGAAAACAGGCGGTGGGAGGTGGTTAAAATAGCATTACACTCAATTCAATACTAATTATATATGAAAAATGACAAACCACCGATTCCTGTCCAGGGTGTGCACCCGATTCCCTATATTTTGCACTACTTTTGACCAGGACCCACAGGGAATAGGGTGCCATTTGGATGTAACCAACCATATCAGTAGGGGGCAGCACGGTTTCTTACCAGACTTGGGCACGTCTCTGATCGGGCTGCTCTTGAACTCTGACTTCGAGGCTAACAGGAAGTGCTGGAACCAATCCTCCTTCTCTCTTCCTGTACGACCAAAAAGGTAGAGAGTGTCGGGGAGGCCCTGTGTCTGTGTGTCTGGGAGTGTCTGCTTGTCTGTCCTCTCCTCCTCCTCCTCCTCCTCTTGCCCCTCTTCCACTCTCTCCTCCTCCTCCTCTCTCCCCACCTCTCCCTCGGCCAGTATGATACAGATAGGGTACTTCTTATTCCAAACTCTCTTCCGTGCCAAGGCAGCAGGCAACAGGGAGACCTGGTTTGAAATAAGAAACAAGAAATAATGAACAACTTACTGTAACAAAGCCTTTATAAACCCTTTATAAAGCCTAGATGCTTCAGAAATCCGTAGGTAAATGTCTATATGGACACACTGACCTTGCAGTTGGCCAGCTGGTAGCAGCGCGAGCGCAGGAACACGACTTCATGGGGCGGTTCGTCGAAGGCTGCCTGTCGGGGGATGTTGGTGTGGGGGTAGGCCAGGCGTAGACGGCTGCCCTCCAGGGTGGCATACACAGAGTGGGTGAGCGACGGGTGGTAGGTCTCTGGGTCGTACACGGGCATCTCGTTCATCCAGCCCTAGAATGCATGGAGGATGTTATAGTACAGGTTTGGGTTGTGTCTGGAATGGCACCCTATTCCCTATATAGTGCACTCCTTTTGACCAGGGCCCATAGGGGCTTATCTTGAACAACAGCATTTCACCCAACACTTTCCCTAAGAGGAAGAATGGGGTTTCCGTGCTCCAACAGCAGGAGAAGAGGTGGACACCATAAGAGGTAGAGGCGCAACACTCTCTTTATTTTATTGAATACTTCTGTGCTGTTTTTACTTCTGTTTTTTTTGTTTTAATACATTTGCAAACATTTATAAAAAACTGTTTTCTCTTTGTCATTATGGAGTATTGTGTGTAGATTGATGAGGACATTGTTTAATTTAATCCATTTTAGAATAAGGCGGTAACTTGACAAGATTTTTCAAAAGTCAAGGGGTCTGAATACTTTTCAAATGCATTGTATCTATCACAGGAGACTGGCGCTATACATGTCTTATCTATAACAGGAGACTGGCTCTATACATGTCTTATCTATCACAGGGGACTGGCTCTATACATGTCTTATCTATCGCAGAAGACTGGCTCTATACATGTCTTATCACAGGAGACTGGCTCTATACATGTCTTATCTATCACAGGAGACTGGCTCTATACATGTCTTATTTATCACAGGAGACTGGCTCTATACATGTCTTATCTATCACAGGAGACTGGCGCTATACATGTCTTATCTATCACAGGAGACTGTCTCTATACATGTCTTATCTATCACAGGAGACTGGCTCTATACATGTCTTATCTATCACAGGAGACTGGCTCTATACATGTCTTATCTATCACAGGAGACTGTCTCTATACATGTCTTATCTATCACAGGACACTGGCTCTATACATGTCTTATCTATCACAGGAGACTGGCTCTATACATGTCTTATCTATCACATGAGACTGGCTCTATACATGTCTTATCTATCACAGGAGACTGGCTCTATATATGTCTTATCTATCACAGGAGACTGGCTCTATACATGTCTTATTTATCACAGGAGACTGGCTCTATACATGTCTTATCTATCACAGGAGACTGGCGCTATACATGTCTTATCTATCACAGGAGACTGTCTCTATACATGTCTTATCTATCACAGGAGACTGGCTCTATACATGTCTTATCTATCACAGGAGACTGGCTCTATACATGTCTTATCTATCACAGGAGACTGTCTCTATACATGTCTTATCTATCACAGGACACTGGCTCTATACATGTCTTATCTATCACAGGAGACTGGCTCTATACATGTCTTATCTATCACAGGAGACTGGCGCTATACATGTCTTATCTATCACAGGAGACTGGCGCTATACATGTCTTATCTATCACATGAGACTGGCTCTATACATGTCTTATCTATCACAGGAGACTGGCTCTATACATGTCTTATCTATCACAGGAGACTGGCGCTATACATGTCTTATCTATCACAGGAGACTGTCTCTATACATGTCTTATCTATCACAGGACACTGGCTCTATACATGTCTTATCTATCACATGAGACTGGCTCTATACATGTCTTATCTATCACAGGGGACTGGCTCTATACATGTCTTATCTATCACAGGAGACTGGCGCTATACATGTCTTATCTATCACAGGAGACTGCCTCTATACATGTCTTATCTATCACAGGAGACTGGCTCTATACATGTCTTATCTATCACAGGGGACTGGCTCTATACATGTCTTATCTATCACAGGAGACTGGCTCTATACATGTCTTATCTATCACAGGAGACTGTCTCTATACATGTCTTATCTATCACAGGAGACTGCCTCTATACATGTCTTATCTATCACAGGAGACTGGCTCTATACATGTCTTATCTATCACATGAGACTGGCTCTATACATGTCTTATCTATCACAGGAGACTGGCTCTATATATGTCTTATCTATCACAGGAGACTGGCTCTATACATGTCTTATCTATCACAGGAGACTGTCTCTATACATGTCTTATCTATCACAGGAGACTGCCTCTATACATGTCTTATCTATCACAGGAGACTGGCGCTATACATGTCTTATCTATCACAGGAGACTGTCTCTATACATGTCTTATCTATCACAGGAGACTGCCTCTATACATGTCTTATCTATCACAGGAGACTGTCTCTATACATGTCTTATCTATCACAGGAGACTGGCTCTATACATGTCTTATCTATCACAGGACACTGGCTCTATACATGTCTTATCTATCACAGGACACTGGCTCTATACATGTCTTATCTATCACAGGAGACTGGCTCTATACATGTCTTATCTATCACAGGAGACTGTCTCTATACATGTCTTATCTATCACAGGAGACTGCCTCTATACATGTCTTATCTATCACAGGAGACTGTCTCTATACATGTCTTATCTATCACAGGAGACTGCCTCTATACATGTCTTATCTATCACAGGAGACTGTCTCTATACATGTCTTATCTATCACAGGAGACTGGCTCTATACATGTCTTATCTATCACAGGAGACTGGCTCTATACATGTCTTATCTATCACAGGAGACTGTCTCTATACATGTCTTATCTATCACAGGAGACTGCCTCTATACATGTCTTATCTATCACAGGAGACTGTCTCTATACATGTCTTATCTATCACAGGAGACTGTCTCTATACATGTCTTATCTATCACAGGAGACTGCCTCTATACATGTCTTATCTATCACAGGAGACTGTCTCTATACATGTCTTATCTATCACAGGAGACTGGCTCTATACATGTCTTATCTATCACAGGACACTGGCTCTATACATGTCTTATCTATCACAGGAGACTGGCTCTATACATGTCTTATCTATCACAGGAGACTGTCTCTATACATGTCTTATCTATCACAGGAGACTGCCTCTAGCGCTCTGGGTTATTGCCTGGTGAGCTTTTTTTGTTTGTTAGTGTTTTTCTCTCACTAATAAACTCACCTTATTTTCACTTTCTTACATTGTGTTCACTTGGGCAGTCACAGCTGTTCACTGATGTTTACTTTTGCTGTTGTTGTTTGCAGTTGCTTAGCATGAATTTCTCTTAAAGGGGATATGTACATTGACATTCTTTTGTTGTCAGATATTGTGGCAGTTAACTTTCACAGTCAGCAAATCTGTCTCAAATCTGTCTTCCTTCCCTGCTGTAATTGTTCTAGTATAACCCTTCCTAGTATTACCTGAATACTCATTGGTTATTGAGCGCCGTGATTTACCTGTAGTCAAATCTATGGCAGTGAAACCAGAGCTAGGGGCAGCTCTCTACTACCATTTTAAACTACTGAGCCAAGTGGAGCTGTACTGGACAGGCATGGTTACACCTCCATCACAGTTGCTGCAACCACACTGGAAAGAACAATATGAAAATAAAATATTCAAGCCAGACCAGTACAGGTTGGGTCGGCCCTACAGTGTGAATCAGGTACGTTTCTGTTCCTCTGAGGCAGAACTCGGGCTTAGAGTTTAGGTAACGTAGTCACGCTGTGACATTAATCTGCTTGTTTGGCATGTCTGATTGTTCACCTACTGGACTTGGAAGACACACAGAAATTGATAATAAAAAGATTGTGGGGGCTGTTTTGTTAGACTTCAGTGCGGCCTTTGAAATTATCGATCATAGTCTGCTGCTGGCAAAACGTATGTGTTATGGCTTTACAGCCCCTGCTATATTGTGGATAAAGAGTTACCTGTCTAACAGAATATAGAGGGTGTTCTTTAATGGAAGCCTCTCCAACATAATCCAGTAGAATCAGGAATTCTCCAAGGCAGCTGTCAAGGCCCTTACCTTTTTTCAATCTTTACTAATGACTTGCCATTGGCTTTGAGGAAAGCCAGAGTGTCTATGTATGCGGATGACTCAACATTATACATGTCAGCTACTACAGCGACTGAAATGACTGCAACACTTAACAAAGAGTGTGTGGTAGGAATAAGTTAGTCCTCAATATTTCTAAAACTTAAAGCATTGTATTTGGGACAAATCATTTACTAAACCATAAACCTCAACTAAATCTTGTAATAAATCATGTGGA